>NC_092275.1:15920004-15955004 GCF_036320965.1 Panulirus ornatus
AAATGTTATAGAAACACGAAAAAAAAGGTGCGTTTTTTAACAGAAAAAGCAAATGAACGAGAGGTAGTGCAGATGCAAAGACTATGTAAAAGAATAATACTAAAAATTTCGAAAAGTACGTATAGCGTGTGAAGATGGGGTTCCCATTTCTACGAGAATGATGTAAATTACTTGCATCTTGAGGAATGAGAATGAAGACCCAGTTCCTTTTGCACGAGTATGGAAGATATTGATAGGCGAAGAAAATCGCCGAAGATGATAATTTCCATCATTCGAATCGCGACAAGTCTTCCGCTCTCTTCATCTTCCCAACTCCGTAATTCATGCATGTTTATGTAAGCTTATTATATGCTGTCATGTCTATTTGCATAAATAACACATGCTCATGCAAACGCATATCCCACAAAACAAAGCGCCCCCTCACCCCCCCTTTTTTTTAAGAGTATATACGTGCAAGGTAACTTGCCCCTCTTCGTTCCAACATTTTCCAACGTGGATGACCGTCTAACGTCACACTAATCTCTCATTCGACTGCCTTTCCGCGTCGTTAAAGTCTTTTAAAGAGGAAGTCTGACTTTAAATCTCTATTTACATCTGCATATCCGCAAATAACCCCTATCTGTAAGCTTAGACGCTTGTAAATACATCGAGCCGTTTAAAATAATGCCCGACTAATGTTCACATATATGCGGAGCGAGTATAATAGAGATGTCTAGCCAGTATTTTAAATACGCTTGAAGAAAGAATATTGGAACAGCCGTGGGCGCTGAAGGGTCATCGGTTAGACTAGCAAACCCGGCTCATTAACCGGCCGATCCCCATTGTTCCTTACTTCTAGGCACTCCCACAAGCACCGGTCATTACTCTCCCGCGCAAAGGGAACAATTAAGCCTTATAAATCTGCCTGTAATGCACTGTAATAAAATTGTAATTACCTGTTGATCTTCCCGCTACAACCTGTGTCTTCGTACGGCTGGTAGGGAGTTACGGGAAAATATATCGTACCGTTTGGTTTATGGTCACTCCTTCAACTCGCTGAACACTTGTGACGTTACGGAATCAGAATGGGGAAGCAGGTCTTCGTCCATGAAACTGGGCGTCCCTACCATTTCGCCAGCTCTTAGGGGTTGGGGGCTTGAGGAACCCAGTGCTATAAAAGTAATTTTCTAAAAGCGGCACATGGGAGCACTTGGGAAGGACAGATAACAAAAGGCTCATTGGCCCATATCAATGTTATCTTTGTGTAACTCATTTTCAGTTCTTCCTTTTTTTAAGTGGATGAGGTAAGGGTGGAACAACAAGAAGGCACTCTACCCAGCAATAACACTCTCCCACCAGCAATAACAGCAGGCTGGAAGAAAAGAATGGGAAAGCCATGCATTTGTGAAGTAAACCTGCATGGAAATTAACAGAATAGAACGAAATGGAAAATCAGACATCACAGTCCCACCTTGTCACTTTACAGTACATTCTTAAGGTATGAAATCTGAACCAGAAATTTTGTCCACATACATAAATTTCTTTCTTACATTCATCTAGTAGATAAAAGAAAAAAATGTCTGAATGGATTTTGAAGGTAACTTATTCCAAAGTTCAACTCGTCTGTCCATAGAGAAATTCGGCGTTATTGTGAAAATGTATACGTAACTTATCTCTGTAATGCAGATAACAAAGACGACCAAGAAAAGAACAAGAACCTGATTGGAAAGACGGTTTTTTTCAAGAATACTTCCATAGCTTCTCAAACATGTTCGCCGTTTCCCACGTAGTGAGGTAGCGCTAGGAACCACAGTTCACCTTACTTTGTACACACAGAATAGCTAGTTAGGTGTGGATGCATTACGAGAACTGCTTCCTTCCACACATTCCATTATCAATCAAGCTTTCTCCTGCATTACAGGCAATTCTAACATATCTCAATCCATTTTGCCTCAAACGTTGTGGACAGTTCTAGCTTATTTACACTGATTTGCATCTGTAAAAGCATTAATAAGTAACTGCATCATTTCTGTACAATCTTTGAAGGTCCCTAGCTAGGCCGTAGGATGTGGCCGTAGGATGAAGCCCAAAGATTTAAAGTGATCAAAAGTAGGCTTAAATTTCGTCAAAAGTTACTTGCGTTCCTATTGAAGGATTCGACCAACTGAATCAAACATAATCCTACACAATAGCGTCCTGCCGTCTGGGGCCGTGAGTCGCACATTCTAAAGTTCGATACTTTCAAAAGAAAAAAAAAAGAAAAGCTTATATTACCGACTTAACGCACAGCATTCAGCTTGAAGATCTCGAGACGGGCGGGAGGGAACTCGAAGTGAACGATGCGGTTAGATATCCCGGTAAGACCCATGCCCATGTTCCCTACCCGACTCCACCCTCCTCCCTTGCTACTGGGTACTTTGGACGCGCCCAGTTGTGCCTCAGTTCTTAACGGCGACGGGGCTCTGAACCTCACAAGGAAAAAAAAATATATATATATTGTGCTTTATGCGGATGTGCTCCCCTGGTGGGAGGGTTGAATGTGTGGGGACGGCACAGGAGGTGACTACCAAGCCTTCTCAACATACTTTTTGTCTTCCTCTCTCCTCCAACCCGAAACTCTTCACCGTCCACCCCACGAGTCTCTCGTGGTCATACTTGCTTCATGCCTTTTCTATCTCCCCTAGACTCTTCTTATTTTCCCTCCTCTTTCCTAGCTCCGTCCTATGCACAATGCCGACTTAGGTACTCGTACATAATTACTCCTTCACATAATTACTCCTCCCACTCTGTCTCTCTATCCTCATCTTCCCTCCACTACTTCCAGGCTCTCCGGCATGGTACACCGACCAACGGCCGTGGCTATGTAATTCCCTTACGGTAATGACTGCTTGCTAATGTACGCCAAAGACGTCTTCACCTGTAATTTGAATGATAAAAGATAGAAAGAAAAAGGAAAAAAAAAAGAAAGGAGACCTGTTGGCTTGCTCTGCCCGGTTCAATATCAAGCCGAACACAATGAGGCATTTGATTCTGCCTGATGGGATTTGATTTGACAGGAGATACGATTCTGCTTGCGATCTGATTGCATTATGACGGTATCAGATGCTACATGCTGAGGGATCCGGTGCTGTATGATCAACTCGAATGTTGCATGATGAGGTTCTTTTTATCATCATTCATTTCACAGTAAGGGATGTCTTCTTTCCCAGCTGGATCTCATTATACGGTGTAGGATTATAAGATCTGACTGGATTTTGTTCGGTGAGTTTTGACTGTGTGTGTGTGTGTGTGTGTGTGTGTGTGTGTGTGTGTGTGTGTGTGATGGAATGCGATTCTCTGTAGTACTATACTCTTAATCCAGTACAAACTAACTCGGCCATACTACTTTCCTCTGTCTGCTGTGGGAAAGAGGTTCGATTCCCTGAAATAAGGCCAACAGACTGAGTGAGACACGGGCAGTGGAAGAAGTCTGACACAACACCGGCTGATGGTAGATCAGTCCCAAGTCATGACTGATTAATCAATACAATGTATGATCGCTATCGTGCAGCGGGATCACATATGATGCATGAAACTAAAGGAAGGGTGAATGAAACACGGCATCAGCTGACAGGAGAGGCTCTTAAGACAACAGACCGTCGACTGCAAACTCAAATTAAAGATTAAGTTTTGAAACGAAATTTGACGCGGTATATTTTTCCGATGTTTTTCTGGTATACATATATCAGTTTGAAGGCAAGCTTCTGTAAAGACTTTAGATGTCATTAATGAATATAAATGAGGCTCGATAATGATACAAAACGTGTGCACATTTAAAAGAGGAAAACTGCTCAACTGGAAGATAACAGATAGACTCATTTATAAACGGAAAGAAAAGTCAATAGTATTTTCTTGCGACGTACACAAAAGTGGGTTTAAGGTTCAATAAAAGACTTATGAATATAACACGAAACGAATGTATATCAAATATATAAAAAGCGTGTGTGTCAAATAGAAATATGTGGGGACTTTAAATCTATAATGAAACTTAACATAATGAGGTATGTCTTATATATGTATATATATATATATATATATATATATATATATATATATATATATATATATATATATATATATATATATATCAACTAGGTGTAATCTTCTGATGTCTGTAATATATTGTCATGACGAACGATTGGAACATAATATATATGATACATCTAAATTCCATTTTATATCATCTACATAATAATGCCCACTAAGCAACACTATAGGAAAAAAAATGGTAATAAAACCACAACTCTGGCTTCAAGAACCAAAACCTCTCTCCTTTGCACTTAATCCTCTTGTCCTTTACAAAATATGTCCCACAGATTGTAGTGTTTGATTGATGTAACTATTATGAGTTAACCTTTAACCATTACACTAAAATTCAACATAATGAAGACACATATAGACACACACAAAAAAAGATAATTACCTTGCTTTCATAGAGGTATTGAAAACAGATTATCTCTGCTAATCTTTGCAATAGCAGTTGATTCAAAGATCTGTTTTTCAGGTGCAATGTTTACAGAACATCTTTGATTAGTATGAAGATCTTTAATAATGAATGCAGGATTATCGAACGGGGAAGAAAGAAATGGGAATACTAAAAAACAACAATAACCAAAAGATACCAGCTGTTGCTCATGATTACACAACTAAAATACACTTTTTTGATATCAGATCTAAATGCATTATTTCCTACACGAGTACAGAATTAGCATTCAACATTTCTAACACTATACCCAAGTGTCTTACGCAATGGCAAGCAGTAAATCGCACTGTCGTATAATTCACTGTATCTTATGGCGCGGTTTGAATTAAATCTATGATTGCGTTTTCATACAAGCAATCCCGACACAAAGCCATCCGAGAGACTATCTCTGGGGAGCTCAGCCGTCCGTGTGACAAGAGACCACACCCACAACTCGCCGCACATGGTCTGTGTAAACACAGCTGATGTATAACAAATAGGCCACTTGTAGCTCGACTTCAGTTGCTGGGACTCTCCAAGGGAAGGGGAGAGAGGGGGAGAGAGAGAGAGAGAGAGAGAGAGAGAGAGAGAGAGAGAGAGAGAGAGAGAGAGAGAGAGAGAGAGAGAGAGAGAGAGAGATACACGAATGCAGAGACCATACAGACCCCAGGTCCAAGCGAGACGGTCTGGCCTTAACATTAATACGAGAGAGAGAGAGAGAGAGAGAGAGAGAGAGAGAGAGAGAGAGAGAGAGAGAGAGAGACTCTTCAGCTCGGGCAATCTCCATCCCCCCCACCCACCCTCCCCCACAAACTCCTACTATAGCACTATATGGCCATCCGCGGACCGTGCCTCGGGGTCGGCAGCAATCTCTGATAGTTATTCCACATTGGCCATGATTTACGACCCAACTGAATAAAGGAGAGTGCATTGTAGTCATGGACACTCCCCCTATTACTGTCCCTTGGCTTACAATAGTGGCTCTTGAGGGTGTGATATAGGGGCTGGTGATGGCGGGGACAGGTGAGCAGGAGGGGAGTTGGGAGAGAAGGAGAAGAGGGAACTATAGACAGAGAAAAGCGAATCAAGATATAAGGAAAGGACACAATGTTTAGAAGGAGCCAGAGGAGAAACAGAAGACTAGATATAAAGGTATGGTAATGACCAATACAGGGATAAGACATAATCAATAAGAGGAGGAGGACCAGAAAGACCTCAGGAAACAGTAGGAAGAATTAAAAGAAAAGTTGGGAGGGCCAACAAACACGAGAGAGAGAGAGAGAGAGAGAGAGAGAGAGAGAGAGAGAGAGAGAGAGAGAGAGAGAGAGAGAGAGAGAGGCAACTGGTGTCGTGGCCAGCGCTGGTCGTCGTCCTGGTCTCCTCCTGCCTCAGATGACACCAGATATCATTAGCTTGTGTGGCTCTTCAGACGGCACATTATCTGAGGTTCCATCTGGCTCTGTGTGTGTGTGTGTGTGTGTGTGTGTGTGTGTGTGTGTGTGTGTGTGTGTGTGTGTGTGTGTCCTCCTCCTCTTGTTGGGTGGAGGGAAGGCTGTCCATCTCTTTATGTATGTATGTGTGTGTTACGGGGAGAGAGTTTTACAATCGTGTTGCTCCGCCTCTTAACCTAAGATGTATATATATATATATATATATATATATATATATATATATATATATATATATATATATATATTGTTACCGGACTCACATCATCATCATCAGTTATGGAAAGATCGTACAGTACAGAGTTGTGCAGGAACGTCTCGTTTCAAACTGTTCTGTGGTTTCGGTGCATCCCACACGACAGCATGAGAGTGGCAGTAAGCAAATGAGATAGTTGTTAGCGCTGCCTCACTAAACAGAGAAACGATAAACGAATATTGTTATTCATTATCATTATCATCATCATTATTATTACTATTATCATTATTATCATTACAGTTTTTGATGCTACTGTCACTGTCTCATGTTGTAGCTAGACGTTTTGTCAAGGTTCCTTGATTACTGTTTGCTATATGTAGTGTCTCTCTCACTTTCTGTTTCCGTCTCCCCTCGTACTTCTCTTACATGCCTCACCCTTCCTTAATCATCGTCACCAATGTGCCTATCTCTTGTGTATCTTCATCCGTCCTCCTCCTCCTCCTCCTCCCCCCTCCTTCCTCCTGCAGGAGGCACAGTGGGCGGTCTCGTCGCGTCTCCTGAAGCCTTCAGGATCAATCAGATTAAGACGGCCTGACCTTTTACTGCCTCCATCAGCAGTATCTTCGGCGGTAATTAAGAGCCTCGGCAGTCTCTCCTGCAGGGGAGGGTGGGGGGGGCTTAACAAGGTCTTTCTTCCTTCTACGACGTCGTCACCGCCTTCTGCGTGTTGGTAGCTGATGGAGATTAATGAAAGTAAATTCTTGATTGTTTTGTTCGTGCTGGGTGTTCGTTCACCCCGTCCCTCGTGTTGGTTTAGAGTTTAAAGGTGTTTTTAAAGACTCCAAATGGAATTAAGTCTTTTTCTCTGTTCAGTTTCTTGTTGACTCCTAATGCTCTTCTCTCTCTCTCTCTCTCTCTCTCTCTCTCTCTCTCTCTCTCTCTCTCTCTCTCTCTCTCTCTCTCTCTCTCTCATCCTACTCCACCGACGTCCCATTCATCTACATAACGTTTGTATCACATCATTCTCTCCCTTGACCCTTCCCTACCCTAAACCATCATCATATCCTTCATACATTTCCCCCTTCTTCTCACTCCTTTATCGCCCATCTCTTCATACATTTCCCCCTTCTTCTCACTCCTTTATCGCCCATCTCTCGAATTCCCCAATCTATCGTCCACACTCCCTCCTCCTCCCTCTACCTAGGTATGAGCACCTGCCTGTGTGTGTGTGTGTGTGTGTGTGTGTGTGTGTGTGTGTGTGTGTGTGTGTGTTTAAAATGCTCGCCCGACTTCTATATTTCTTGCAAAATGAATTTCCAGGGTGTATTTTAGCTTACCCCCACGGGGCTCCTTGGCTCCCTTTGTTAGCCCCTCTCGTTCGGGCTGGCCACTCGGACCATCTGATAAACAAGAGATAACGGCCCAGTTGCTCCCAACGGCGTATCCCCAGATGTGTGGACGCTGCCCCCACCATTTGCAGCCTCGTCTCTTCTTCAGCCACCGCTTTAAGACATAGAATACACACCTCTTTTTTTTTCTAATTCCCGCTAACTAAGAACGTAATCGGGAGGTTACTCTCGTAAGCTAAGTCACTGTGACGAAACCAGAGGATGTATTCCCCTTGCGGAGGTCAAGAGGCAATGCAACAAGTACAGCGATGGACGCTGGGCGCTTCCTCTCCCGCCTGCAGCCTTGCTATTCAAGTCAACAATAGGAAAGTCTCGAGCTGGGCCCAAGATGGATCACCACTCTGTGTACGACGCCGGATATACTCCTAACTATTCTCGAACTCCCAGGCCATCACGAAACCTGTGCCAGATCTCTTAACTAGCCAACGTTACAAATAAGTGCTCTCGAAGAAGGTCAAGCTACTTGAGACTTATTCATTTATTCCTTTTTACTTATTTCGTTCTAAGTTACTTAGAAGTTTACTTTGTGTCTTTCTCGCTCAGACTCTGCTCGGAAAAAAATATATAGGAGAAACATTTTGATTCTCTGGACCGAATTTTTCCCGCGTGGATCTCCCATCTCTCTGGCCAAGATTTGATACACTTGCCATTCTTGGACAGAGCCGAAGATAAATTTCAAAAGTGGATAAAAAAAAAAAAAATAGTCTCAAGATGAATGTAATAATCAGCCTGAGTCAGATATAGCATTACCCTGCAAGGTGCTTTTGTTGTTTTGTTTGTCGTTAGAAGCACTTGTGGTTAGTCCTGCCCACAGGTGTTACGGTCTGGGCTACTGCATGGGGTGTCCTAGTGACGCGTGTGACGGTCCGGGTTGTTGCAAGGGAGTCCTGGTGACGCGTGTGATGTTCTGGTTTATTGTGTGGTGGGTGACGCCTTGTTACGCTGCGGGGTATCATGAAGGCGTCCTGATGACGCGTGTTACGTTGCGGGTTATTTTGTAGGGGGGTCTTGGCGACCGTGTTACGATGTGGGTTACAGTAGGGGTGGAGTGGGGGCTGGTGACGCGTGTTACGGTGTGGGTTACCGTGCAGAGGGAAGTTCGAGACAGACTCATGGAAAACGAGAGAGAGAGAGAGAGAGAGAGAGAGAGAGAGAGAGAGAGAGAGAGAGAGAGAGAGAGAGAGAGAGAGAGAGAGAGAGATTATAAACGTTACAATGGAAAACTGCGTCACAACATGCTTTTCTGATCCCGTAATGACAGTACTACAAGCAGTTCTAAGTAATGCCAAGACTCCAGTACCATGATACCCTATTTTAAACCTTACGTATGACTTGTGGGTTGTGACCGTCTTGACCCGGCACGGGTGTCGTCATGCGCATACGACACCCTGTGTTTAACGGTACGTCAACTTAGGCTCACTGTACGAGGTCCCTTTCATACCCCTTCCTCACCCGATTACCTACCAGTGTTAGGTATTTATACACCGAAGACCATCAGATTTCACGGAAGTACTATTTCTCCCTTCATTGTGTCCTCAGCGTTTCTTATCGGAACGGACGGCACACACACACACACACACACACACACACACACACACACACACACACACACACATTAAGGCGGGGATATTTTGGCTGTAAGACAGTCCCATTATCCTCCTTTGATTTAGTGTTTAATGAAAAGGTTCCTTTATACACACACACACACACACACACACACACACACACACACACGTATGTATACACATGTATTTCGGTGAATTGCACATGACAGCTAGAAAATGGATGGGGGCGAATGCGGCCTGTCTTCATCTGTTCCTGGCGCTACCTAGCTAACGCAGAAAACCGCGGAAAAGTAAGAATATATATATATATATATATATATATATATATATATATATATATATATATATATATATGTGTGTGTGTGTGTGTGTGTGTGTGTGACTCCTTCACCTGTTACTTCACTCCGTTTTTTATATTGTTCACCATGAGTATGTTTCTATACTTCAAGTTAAAACTATGATTATCTTTAATATATCACCTGATTATCCCTTCACAATTCTAATATGTATCTGTGCTGCAAACCATCACATCTGTCTGTTATAGAAATAATTTCCCGATAAGCTCGTTAACGAGGTCAGAGTTCAGGTCACTTGCAATGCAATCAAACAAACACACACGAACAGCGACGTTATCTCATTTACAAGATCATATACTTGGTAAATGATAAGGTTAACTGATAATAAGATTCAAGTAGGCCTTCAAAATATTCACATACAAATCTATCTCTATCTACTATCTCACCAAACTGCCAAAGTACAATCCTTATGCATAAGTTTATCCAATCAATTAATATTTACTTACACTTCGGAGTAACAAACATAAACCTTGTAACTGTGAAAACTGATTTTGATCTTGTTTTCAAAGGCTCTCCCTCTACCCATTTGATAACATCTACGAAATACGTAGTTATTTCCATTCTCTTTCTTTCGTCCATAAGTATATGATCTTGGGTTCGATTACCAGAATAACACATACCGTTCAACAGACTTCTCTTCGACGCACATGAGGAAAAGACAGTAAGTTTCCATTACCAAACCTGAAATTCAGACATCACCTTGAGCGGACTTCACCACACGGAAACAACAATTACTAAAGCCCAGGGAGGATACACCTCTTAACTGAAATGAAGCCATTGACTCCAAATGACCAACATCATGGCATAATTCACCGACGTAGTGTAATCTTCCCGTGTGCCTCTTCCCATTCTCTCTCTCCCACATCGTCCTCCTTCGCCATCACTCCTCTTTATCTTATCGATATCTCAGACCCACCGCTCTCACTGCAGTCGTATCAAACACCTCCCTGTATTCATTCTGGTTTAAGTCCCTAATCATCCCTTGTATGAGCCACGCATGCATTTAGCTTTATCTCTCTTATTTTGCAGCTCTTCTTTAATGTGTATATAAAGTCTGGGGGAGGAGAGGAGGAGTTCAGACCGGGAGGGGTACGTTCGTACACGAGCTGGTTCAGCCTGCTTGATGCCACCTGGTGATTGCTGGCCCAGCTGCGTCCCTCTTGATTACTTCCCACTGATGGATAAAGAGTTATCGGAGAGAGAGAGAGAGAGAGAGAGAGAGAGAGAGAGAGAGGAGAGAGAGAGGAGAGAGAGAGAGAGAGAGAGAGAGAGAGAGAGAGAGAGAGAGAGAGAGAGAGAGAGAGAGAGAGAGAGAGAGAGAGAAATTAAAAGACTGTAGACACAGCCGTGTTTACGTTTCACATTATGTATCCCCCTAGTCACCCTAATATCATTTATCAAATATACATATATAAGACCTAATTAATATAAGCTAATATCCCAAATGATATGCTGTATCAACAGCGTTATATCGTGGCTAAATGATAATCAGAGAGCTAATAGAAACTAGGGACTTTACTAAATAACTTTAGGCGCGGCCCGACCCAACTGGAGGCCGGAGATTTCAACGGGGCAGTAAGAAGTGATCTGATAAGGCGCAACGCCAAGGGGAACTTGTACACTGTATTTATGGTGGGAGGCAGGTTTTACGATTCTTCAATGCTTGTAATAGTACTTTCTTCTAATATATACATATATATATATATATATATATATATATATATATATATATATATATATATATACTGTGTATATTAATCTTCCTGCACATTAATTACAAATATATAAATACTAGAGTCTTATAACATTATCATATAGTCTTCACATTTAGCATATGATTTTTATTTCATATATGATGCACTTGGAGCTCCAATATATTCTAAGATCCCCGGTATGTTTTACAAGTTACAATATTTATTCACAACCAGTTACTTATGTGCCTGATTATCAACGCCTTATATTTTTTGTTTCTTTCTATATACTATGATAATTATACAGAGAAATACGAAGGGATTCATATAGCAACAGACCACTGGGTCTCTTCGAGGTTGTTTGTGATTGAGGAAGAGATATGAAAGTCAAAGATTATGCTGTATAATTTACAACAAAAATGTAATATATGCATATGCACTGACACAGCCTTTCCAAATTTAATTGTATTTACAAGTAATTTTATCATATTTCTTTAATTTTGTATGAAAACACATTTTCCCCCGCTTGATCTATATCATACTTTAACAAAATACTTGTTACATAAGTATTCATAAGTAATTTCAAAAGAATAACTTGGGCAGTTATGATGACTATTTACGCAAATCTGTTTCTCTGTCTATCTTCAAACTTCTTGGGACTGTTGATCGTTTATGTACCTAGAGAATGGGAGAGTATGAAAGTTAATAATGGAGGAGGGAGGGAAGGAAGATAGACAGGGAGGACTGTGAGTGGAGGATAGGACATGGAGGGCTGTGAGTGGAAGGAACGTAGTCAAAGATAAGCAGGCAAAGGAGTGGTAAAATGTAGTGTGGAACACAGAAGGGGAGCAATGGAACGTAAATGGTGATAAGGGTAACCGGTCATAAAGAATCCAATAGCTACACGGATGGTGGATGAAATGACTAACATTTTGGATAAGGAGGGAGTAAGAGTGAGGAAGAAAATCTCAAGGGACATGCAAAATTGGAAAGAGTTAAGTGTGGCGAATTTCAAGAGAGTAATTTTCTCAAACACTCGTATTGGTTCCTGAGAGTATTTTGTGGTTCTTCATTCTTCAGGAGAGACATGAAGTCAAGGAACATCATACACACACACACACACACATACACACACAGAGGAAGCAAGACAATGCTACACACAAACATGGCCCTTTGGTACCATGGCACGTGTGTTCTTGACCCCTCGTAACATTCAACCCTGTCTGAAAGGGGAGGTGGGGAAGGGGAAGGGGAAAGGATGCGAAGATTAGTTGATTTTCCGGTTGGCACGAGACTGTGATTGGACACTTGGCGATTAGGAGTCCGTCCAGTGATTCACCAGCGATTAGAGACACGATTGGCGGCTGCTAATCTTTGGTATTGTGCTTGTGAGGTGGCTCAAGAATGGCCATGGTGAAACACTCGCCTTCATTCCCCAGTGTGTGTCTCTCTCATTCCTTCTCTGGTTTTCAAGCGACGTGTGAAATTGTAGATTGGTGCTTAGTTTTCAACGGTGCAGACTCACAGGTGAGGGAATGTTGCGTGGCTCTCGTGTGTGTGTGTGTGTGTGTGTGTGTGTGTGTGTGTGTGTGTGTGTGTGTGTGTGTGTGTGTGTGTAAAGTGAAAAGTAAGAAGCACTTTTGTAAGTATAGAAGCTTACGTTTTACTTGGAACGTACTAGGTATGTGTTGAGGATGTGTGTAAGTTTGGAGGCTAAACGTACCTGATTCACCTCATGATATCAAAACTGATCGATCGATATTGTGTATATATATATATATATATATATATATATATATATATATATATATATATATATATATATATATATATATTTATATATATACCTCACCTCTATTTCATTAACATCAGAATCGTACATAATAGCCATGGAATTAACTCTGAGGCAAATGTCGTTTTTTGTATTTGTGAGATACTGAGGCGTGTGAACGTAACTAGGCCTCCTGGGGATACAACGCAAAGATTATGCTAATTCAGAACATCCACGTCTTCACGGATGGACGAGTGAAGGCATCTACGTCGCACGCCAAGTGAGGGGCCGGGGCGTTCATCGCGCTGACCCACCTCAAAGGTCAAAGAGCTTAAGAGAAAAAGGCTAAATTTAAGCCAATAGGCGTGACGTTCGCCGCTGCAGACCCCTGCCGATGGGTCGTTCGTGTGGAAAAAGACGTGTTGTGGCGTTTCCTAAGGACACTGACACGATTCTGTGAGTGCATGCAATAGTACATATATATTCACACATAAACATAGAGTGTGCGTGTACACCCACACACACACACACACACACACACACACACACACACACACACACACACACACACACAAAGTTACAAGGTTAAAAGACGGGGCAACACAAGTGTAAAACTCCCTCTCCGTAACATTTCGATGAGCAGAGAGAAAAGAAATTCCAAGACTGCGATGTTATCGTATTGAACTCTACAAAATAATCACACGTATTCTCGAGAATGTGAACAAAGGAATACGAAGGAATACAAACAGCAACAGAGTATTGGATCCTCTCGTGGAGAAGATCAGGAACATAGAGGTTAGTGTGGTAAAACTATAAAAGATGACACTCATGAGTTCCGGACATTAGAGTATTGTTATGTGTTGAGAATTTTCACAAAGAGGACTTGAGGTTCGGGGGGAAAAAATAAATAAAATAATGTTGAATTCTTGACGATGGGAGCGTCTGTCTGGCTGTGGGGGGAGACTTGTAAACTTGTTATAGCTGTTGGGAAGTAACTCACAGCGTTTACAAGCTTCAACAGCTTGTATGTACAACTGGAAGAAATGTGTGTACTGCTCATGCTCATGTGTACATGTACAGGCGCATGTAAGTAAGCAATAAGTATGTTTTTGTAGAGACTTGTGTTTAAGTACAACGTATGAACGTGTTGCTTACTGCAACCGTGTTGTCATTTTCGTTAAGCTTGTAGGGAGTGACACAGAGTCCAGATAACCCATGTGAAGGGTTC
Organism: Panulirus ornatus; assembly: GCF_036320965.1. Classification (NCBI taxonomy): domain Eukaryota; kingdom Metazoa; phylum Arthropoda; class Malacostraca; order Decapoda; family Palinuridae; genus Panulirus; species Panulirus ornatus. Next base: position 15,934,149 of record NC_092275.1, read on the forward strand.
CACAACAACCTGAATTAGTTCTAGAACTCTCACAGAAGTGAAGATTTTTTTTTTTTACTTATGTATATAGCAAGTTTTTAAGATCCTATAAGCAGCTCCAACAAGAGTGAAGCGCCATAGATGATGTTCTAAATCTCTTTACTATCAGAGGAATATTTTACCTTTAACTTTAGTAGTGTTCAAATGCATCGAAGGCATTGGAAATTATGTAATGATTGGTAACAACGTTTTAAGCCTTGTAGAGGCATGTAGCTCACTGCATTGGCTATTATTAGCAATGATAATCATATACATGCTACAGTGTACGTAGAGTCTTGTAATGTGTATTTCAGAAGGCCTTAATGACTTGTTGTTGACTGTAAGGGGTTGTAGGGGCGTGTTGAATTGTATTACCTGATGTTGCATGGTCTATGGCGGTCACACCACAGTTCAATTAACAAATTGAAAACCATAAGATGATAAATGAATGGCTAAGCTTGTGTAATTGTTCGGTTTCTTCCAACACAGAGATAACTGGGTTCAAAGGGATTCACTTAAGTTTAGATCTATCTTAATCATCTCGCGCGAATTAATCATGTGGATTTCTCAGCACGAAATGATATTGCTCTCTTCATCCCTCAACTGTGATGTGTGGACATGTATATACTACACCAAGGACCTTTCACTCTCTCGAGTTACTTGTGGGGAACTGACTTGCGAATGATGTTTCATATATCAACCTGGTTCATGATATTCGAGTGCATGGTGTACACACCCACACACACACACGCACACACACACACACACACACACACACACACACACAACACACTTCCTTAAGAAAAAACATAAGTATATAGAGAGAGTTTTCCCAGAGAAAACTAAGACAGATCATATTCTTTACTTAGGTATTTACTTATAAGTTTCATGTAATGTTGGTTTACGAATAAATATGCTTCTTACCAAACATACTCCTGAGGACGTGATTAACATCACATGACCAACAAAGCTTTACTGATTCGTATATCAATGCCAATCTTTTTCGATACGATCAACTATTATTCGATTATAGAGGATGATACGAGAGCAGCTGATGAAGGCAGATGTTAAAGGCATAATTTGAAATCGCTTGTAGTACTTAATTGGGCGGTTGTCGCTCCTAATTGGCCGTAGTCCTTTTGATCAGTACTTATTGATCATACCGATGGAATGCTAATGACCTCCAACATTACCTGACCATCTTCACCTATGCTCATTAGCATATATGTATATTAATGCGAATGTCTATGCATATTAGTGGTGTATTAACGCATGATGTAGAATATACATATGTACATAATGAAGATGATTTATATACGAAGGTCTAAATGCTTGGAGATCTTTGTACATGGGTCACCCCTTCATTACGATAAGGGACATGGCGAGAGATAAAAGATGAGAGATACAGAAATACACTGGAAGACCTTACGAGAGATAATAGATAGGAATGTGCAGCTAATTAGACTGATCGATATACAGAGAGATTATTACACAGAATAACAGTCAGATAAGTACATTGAAAGAGAAAAGTGGACATATAGACAGGCAGAGCAGAACTTGAGAGAGAGAGAGAGAGAGAGAGAGAGAGAGAGAGAGAGAGAGAGAGAGAGAGAGAGAGAGAGAGAGAGAGAGATTGTAATTTATGACAATGTAAGACGAGAACTTTGCTAATAATATTCACGATATGGATCATTCACTCCCGTGGTTCGAAAAACATTATAGTAATAACAGACACAGAGAAGAGCCATCCCTACCCACCCTCACTACTTGCAAAGGCAAGCGTAAAAATCTTCAGGATATCAAAACATTCACTTTTATCTTCTCTCAGAATCACTTTTATATTTATCGTACGAGAGTTTATACGCCGAAAGCTATCATAGCGCTTATCTTGCAAAAGCTCTGGTATCCGAAACAAGAATAGAAATGCCTGATATCTTGTTCTTCAAGAACAATGATGCACGAAGCGAAGGAAAAGGACAATAAGTATGTGAATGGTCTTAGAACTATCTTAAAAATACGATGAATTAATATCGAATACTTTTCAGCTGTTGCTTGTCATCGTTCATGTCTTTCTGACCCCTGGCCAGTCCATTAGGACCTAAATAGCATATAACCAACCAGCCTTGCCCTCCGTTCAGGCGTCCGCATTTCTCCTTGTGTCCGTCTGATCGTGCCACACAGACAGGGGCAGTTGAACAGGAGGTTCAATGTTTACAGTACCACTGCTATGATTTTCTGGTCTCTTGAGTTCACAGCTTTGACTGGATGAAAGTAGGAACTGGTAAGTGTTCCCGTGGACATAATCACGTATGATAAGTACTATAATACTGTAAGGTTCTAGTTCACATTATCAGGTACGATTTATGATTTTGTCAGTTGTCAGTCCTTATTATCAGGTATGATTATGATTTTGCAAGTTGTCAGTTCTCATTATCAGGTATGATTATGATTTTGTAAGTTGTCAGTTCTCATTATCAGGTATGATTATGATACTGTAAGTTGTCAGGTCAATTAACAGGTGTCATATGATTTTGTAAGCTGTCAGGTCACATTAACAGGTGTCATATTATCTTGTAAGTTTTCACGTCACATTATCAGGTATACTTAGCATGAGCCGCATGATTTCTTGGCCACATTATCAACCATACGTGGCAGGGCTCTGTATGATCCCAGGTTACAACACTGGCTTACAATATGTTACAGTATGAAATCCTCACAGTCTAACAAGTTAAAACTGGCAAGATATAATAAAATATGAGTTAAAACTACTGTTTTTCGGGTCATTGTAATGAGATCTTATTAATTATCATTACACTTTATTAGGTTTTAGTTGATTGGATTAATATTTGAAGGTTTTTCAGTCAGTCTCGTTTAGTCTGTCAGTTCTGTTATCTTAATGACGCAATAAGCTGTTAAATCATCTCATCGCTACTTAAGTTCATTTCATGTGACGTAAAAGGCGGGCCACAATGTCGTTTAGTCGCTTCCATCACAATGATCAGCTTTCTCTGTCGTCGCGCGTTAATCGTGACGAAATGTCAGGGTCGATATTATTCGATGATCCTCTTATCGGCGGAGTAAATCAGCTGTTTGTCGTTACAGCGTCGTTCTCAAACGGGCAAAAAAAGATATTACTTATTAAGATCACTCGGAGGAGAATCCCCCCCCCCGAGCGCCAATGGGCAAATTAAGACCCATTACTCATAATTACACTTGTACTTTTATGTATATATTATAATTTCGTGCCCGCCTTATTAAGTGGTACCTCATGAATCTCTCTTAGATGCAGGCTATTATCATTTTCTGGCCTTCGCGAGATGCATATCTCAATGCCTAAAACAGAAAGCCAAATACATTCAAAACTAATTTAGAAGTAATCTGATGATGCGTAGTTTTGTGTTCGTAAGTCTAGACAGAAATAAAAATAATATTGTACAGTTTAGAAATCTTTTCTATCACCTTATTCATTTATCTACCGATTCATCTGTCTGTGTGCTTATCTATCTACTGATCTATTTATCTATTTCCGCCCATTCCTTTCATCTTTACTCTTATCTTTCTCTAGTTATCACCAGAAAATAGACTTGCTATCTCTTATTTGGTGACAGATATGGAAAATGGACCCACATCTGCTTAAAGACAATAACGAAATACCCAATATCTGTCTGGAGGATAAAGAAAAAATCTACATATCTTATTTCGAAAAAGGCGCAACAACCTTAATGAAAAACAAACAAACAAACAAACAAAAGAAGAAGAAGAAGAAGAAGAAGAAGAAGAAGAAGAAGAAGAAGAAGAAAGATAAGTAGTGCTTGGGGAAAAAAATGCAAAATCCTCCAGTTCGAAGCATATATTTACGCAAAATAATCCCCCCCCCCCCCCAGTCCTTAATAAAGAGACGCAAAATCCCCCCCCCCCCCTCCTCCCTAGTCTAGAGACAAAAAAGACGCAACATCTGCTTGAAAGAAAAAGCTGGTGGAGGGGGTTCCCTTCTAGCCACCGTCCCCTCAGCTTTAAATATCTGGCGACAGTTGCCCCTGGGGTGTGTGTTGGCCTCTGTGGTGATGCCGCTCTCTCCTTGCCCACCTCTGCTTTATTTATGTCTTAATCCATTTCGTCCCTCGGCACGCGAGGCAAAAAGAGGGGGAGGGGGTGATGGGGGGGAGGGGGGCAACGTGGTGTGAAGGGGGCAGTCGTTGGCAGCGCGACGCGTTGGAAGGCTGCTAGAGTAGAGGACTGCACTGCCCCTTCGGTGTGTGGGAGGAAAGGCAGAATAAAGCCTCTCTCTCTCTCTCTCTCTCTCTCTCTCTCTCTCTCTCTCTCTCTCTCTCTCTCTCTCTCTCTCTCTCTCTCGTAGGTTATCGCGGAAGGCGAGGTACTAACGTGTTTAGGTGCGATTACTATTTGTGAGTTACGGGGAGAGAGTTCTACACTCGTGTTGCCCGCGGTCTCTTAACCTTGTTTATAAGTACCTTGTTTTTACTTCACACACACACACACACACACACACACACACACACACACCAGGCTAAGCCAGGTAACCATCTATCGACCTGCCCGGAGGGAGGATGAACACCTGAGTTGGCTGTGGGCCAACTACGACGTTTGTGTGTATGTGTGTGTGTGTGAATGGTCTAGTACCGGGCTTGGTATCAGACGTTGATTCACTGTTAAATATACTCTCTGTTTCCCCCTTCAAGGGATGTACGGCAAGAATTTATGTTCAGCTGTGTAATGAAATACGTGTGTTTTTCAATATATCTCTACTTCTTCAACTATGACTGTGGCATTACAATGTTTCGTTCTTTTCACATATTTCCTCTTCTTGTCCATCTTTTTAATTCTCTGTTCCATCCTCCCCCCCCCCCCCACCTTTATTTTCTGTTTTCTACAAATACACCAATACTTTTCTATGTTCTTGTCTCCCTAATGTCTTTTTTTTTTTTTTATCTCATTCTGCTTCTTCCTCCTTCTTATCATTTCTACATGTTCTATATTTCTACATTACCTGCTATTAATCTTCTAACAAATCACTTTTTCTCTTCCCACAGGTGAGACGTGGTTACGACTACTGGGGCTGACGGTACAATGCCGGCAACACTTGCTTAGAAATGCCTTAAGTATCTGACTTATACTAATAAGTTTTGTTGCTAATCATCAAGTAATTTATAAAGTTATTAAGTGCAACTCTAAATGCACGTATGGGGTCCTCGACTTGCCTCATATTCCTAAATCATACCTAGCTATGAATGGTACTTTCTTCTGGGTTGTACGTAACTAAATAAGTTACTTTCTTTGCCCCTGCTTTTATGCTGATGTAGGTGACACTCTGAGATCAGCAGATGGAAGGGTTCAACGGAAAAAGGCTCAGGTGACCGTTTGTTGTTCGTTTATTTCATCAAAGATTCCGAATGTATGCATCAAGATCGAATCCCTTACACTCTTGAGTCAGTACAGATACGGGTACATTTCATCCATATCTAAATTCAAGTATTAGATTTGCTGTTCGGTTGTAGGTTGTTCATAGTGGTTATTTATAATCACAATCAGAATAAGAGGTCAGAAAAGCCTAGATGATAAGGGGCTCTAAGCCACGCACATCGACAGACGATTCATTTGTGTGTAAATTAAATACACTTTCTTGTATACGTCTAAATGAAGTGTACTGTATGCAAACGAGTCTCACTGAAGTGCATTTTATTTCTTTTAGAGAGGTCTAACTAAGGTGCACTTTATTCATTTTATTCTTTTGAGTCTAAGTGCACTCAATTCTTCTGAGTCTATCTAAAGTGCACTTGAATGTTTTGTGCTTGGCTGAAGCGTAATATATTCTTTCGTGTCGAGCTGAAGTGTCTTTCATTTGCTCCCATACAACCCAAGTGCTTTAAGCAATATTCCCAGGTTGTGACACGCACACACACAAACACTCGGACAGCGAACGGCTTCCACCCTCCACAGATTAACAGGTTCCTACTCAATAACAAGCAGTTCCCCCTCGCCATTCATTTTATTAACACCCTATGCAAAGGGCCAGGCGAAAGGGTCAGCACTCTGGTTTGAAGGTGCTATCTTCGTGTATCAGCGAGCAGGCACGAGAGAGGATCTGTATTGCTTCTTACAAATCTCACCAAACAATCACATTTTAGAGAGAGAGAGAGAGAGAGAGAGAGAGAGAGAGAGAGAGAGAGAGAGAGAGAGAGAGAGAGAGAGAGAGAGAGTGGGGGAGGAAATAGAAGGAAGTGAAAATTACACAAAGTCGAATTCATTAAATGGTATTAGAACAAAAGAAGGAGACTGTTAAAGATTCCTGTATGTGGTTTTATGAACCGGTGGGAAAAAAAATTGTTCGAAAACTGCTGAAGGTCAGATGGAAAACATAATCTTCTATTCATTATTAAGTACCAGTTGTCGGTGGAAACACGGGCGGAAATATTGTTTCCTGTTCTGGAGGTTTTCGTCTTATTATCTGAAGTGGCTACACACGTCTTTGTCTTCCACTGCGGTTGTTCAGTTATGCACGTCTTAGTGTTTTTCGTCCAGCCTGCAGGTGTTGAGTCATTATTCGTCCGGTTAGGTGGAAGTGGATTTGTTTTCTTCGTCCCGTTTGGGAGGCAATGGACCTCTTTTTATATTCGTCCAACTAGTAGGTGCTGGTAATTTTTTCGAAGTTTGAAGAACTTATTTTTCTCGCACATTTAGGAGGAAATGGTACAATTTTTGTGTGTATACGTCGTTATGGAAAAGGTCAGAGGGTTTTCCGTCTATCATAAAGTGGGAGTTCTTTCATCGGGGAATTTTCGTCCGCACAGAGGCCAATGATTACTTTCGTCCAGTAAGAAGGTGAGAGAAGGCTTTTCGTCCAGGGCCAAGATACAGCCTATTCGTCAGCAGGGGAACAAAAATCTTAATAATGTAGTAGGGTAACTCTTCGTCCATGAGGGAGATGCCGAGTTACTTCTCGTCCTTCGAAAAGACGAATGGGTATGACTAGTCCACGTGGAGGTAACAGATCAATTTTCGTCTATCTGCAAGATGACGGGACACTTCCTTCTTCCTTAATGGAGACACTGTAGTGTGATTCAGCCAGCCAACAATTAATGGTGTTACCTGTAGTCAAATAAAGTCTATTAATTTTTTATTATATGATTGTTGGGCTCGTAAGCACACGAATACTCATTTCGTTTGTTATCATAAAACTGTTCAACAATCACGAATGCTGTTTTGCAGATACAAGCAGTAAGCACTTTTCATTATATCAAAGATTTTCTTTTCTCTCTTCATTATGAACTTCTTCGCCATCAGCCGACACAAACAGTAACCACAAACCACCAATGTAAACATTAGCCCCCCACTCCCTTCCACACTCTTACTCCACTCCTCCCTACATACCTCCGTTGTCTCCACTCCGATCCTACTCCCCTTAAGACAATACAGTCATCCCCCATAATGTCTTAATGAAAGGGACGGAGATGAAAACGGCCCAGAAAGAAAGAAGACAAAAACAAAAAAGAAGTCTAAGAATGTCAAGGAACACCTCTATGTCACTCGCACTCTGTCGGTCTGTGATAAATGAATGCCCACTAAACCTCTCTCCCTATGTGTTACTGGTTACCAGCTGCTGTTTTGGTCGCTGGGAGATTGTGGTTGCTGGGAGACGTGTTGGCTGGGAGGAAGGCGTGGTGATTGATAGCGCCGGTGGCTGGTGGTTACGCTGGGAGCTGAAGTGTGGTTGGTGGTAGATGAGATGTACTGGATTTTAGAGATGGTGGTAATTATAGATACGGTGGGTGGTTGGCTGGTAGGTGGCGTGGTATGCAGTTCCAATGCTAGGCACATACGCTGACCAGCGGGTGCAGTGAGTGATAATTACTGTGGCAAGTAGGGGTGGTGGTTGATAGGTGTGTTTGTTGGCATGTGTGCCGGTAGGTATGGGTGGTAGCAAGGTGGATGTGGCAATAATCAAGTGTAGTAAATCGTAGATATGATGGTAGATACGTTCATATGGTTGGTAGTTGAAAGGTGTCCTGCACTTGGGCATAGAGTGAAATAAGTAGCTATCAATAATGGCAGATGTCTGTCCAGGTAGATAGTAAAGTATCTACGTATCATTCCTCAGTATTTATATGCCCAAATATGTAATGGTAGCCGAGTGTGTTACCAACCATTACCACCGGTGGCTTTATGTTGTGACAACCACAAATTATCGGCATGTATCAACCATCACTGTGCTGCTGCCTATCCATTCCCATCACCCCATTAGCAGTGGCAGTTGCCCCATCGTTATCCAGGTACCAATGGGTGATTGATGGGCAATAACCACGACGGCGATGGTTACAGATGGACTAATTAGCAGTACCTGGCCACTCTCACTTAGATAATTAATCACTCTGGGACCCTAATACCTGCACGATTGGGAATTACACCGGCCTCACCCAACTACCGGATAGGATCATGGGTCGAGGGTCTGGCTGTGGTGTGGTGAAGGAAGTAAGGATATACGGCATCATCAACATCCACTGACGAGGTCTTGTGATAGTGAGAGGGAGTAAGAGACAAGTCGCTCCACTCCAGTTCTCCCAGACTGGAAGGTTTATCAATGTTATGGTTTGTGTACTTCATTAATTTTCCAATTTCAAGATCATTGCGTTTTTTTTTTTTTTTCATTTTTGAAGTGTTTGGCATTGCTTTAGATATGCCTTCCGTGTTATTATTTCCTTACACACCATTACCTCAGGCACCTAGTTTCCAACACATGTTCTTCTACCTCCTTTCTTTTGCTTGGAAAGACTTATGATCCACATTCATACAACACTCTCGAGGCGACTATACCTTCGAGTATACCCATCTTTGCCCTTACAGACACTGATCTTTACTTCCACACACACTAATGCACCTAGGGCTAATGCCTCCTCTCCCACCCTAATGACTGACTTCAGCCTCAATGGTTCCACCAGGTTTTCCCCAGTGACACCACTGTGCATCAGTGGGATATCAAAAGGGAACCATCAAAACTAACTAATCAACGACATTGAGAAACTCAAATGTGATCTCATCCAATCCTCTCTTCATCACATCATTTTCCATGACTCTTGCGCTTTGTCTGTTGTCTCGTCCGGAACACATGTACCTTCAAATCACTCAAAGCCTTCAGTAGCCCTTCAAAATACTCATTCCATATCTTTCTCACATGATCTTTGCCTGTAACCATCTCCTTATTCAATATTCTCACTCTGTTCCCATTTGTTCTCTTGTTCTCTTCACATTATTCCCCTCCTCGCACTTCTTATTCTCTTGATACTAACTCTCGTCATGTTTCTAATCTTATCCTTTTCAGCTTTCATATAATTTTCTTGATCTGCCACTTTCTCTTGTACTCCTCCAAATCGGACGCTATCCTCCCCTACTGATACTGTCCAAGCATTTCCTTTTAATCTTTCATATGCGGTTTAATTTCCTCATTCCATCACTTACTATCCTTTCTCATACATCCTCATCCCACCATGCATGTGTGTGTGTGTGTGTGTGTAATGGAATGATTCTTATACTCTAAATCATTAATCTTAAAGAAAATAATTTGAAAATATATAATCTATTTATCACCTCCCGAATCTGTTTTAAACTATTGCCTCACCTTACCACCCCCTCCCCCGTACCTAAGGTTACCCCTGTGTCACCCCCCCCCCCCTTAATCTACATGGGTCCACAGTTTGCATTTAACATTTCTGACAGTTCCTGCAGCATGAGCCGAGGTGTAAGTGGAAGTCCCATGACGTCTCCCGCCCCCAAGCTCAGTGCGTCGCCTGCCAGGCTGATATCACCCTCTGAATTTGTGGGAGGCATTTGTGGGCGACGTCTCTCACATTCTCCCCTGACGTAAATCTGATCCATGATACGTGGACTGTACTTAATCCTCATTATTTCATTCCGAAGCGACATTGGCGAACGCGTGGACGATAGAATCTTCATTAGGAGACAATGGTCGTTTGTCTCTGTTGTTCGCCTGGCAGGGTTTATCACTTATGATTCTTGTATATTATTCGCGTGTTTATATTTATCGTCCATATTACATTCCCTCGTAACCAGTTTACCGTGTCTATGCATAAATACATGAGTAATTAGTTGTGACAGTGTGAGACTCCTAAATATGCCAAAAGAAAGTGTTGGTCGTCTCGGAGGAGTGTGACGAGAGGTGAGGAGGCCTGTAGCTGGTGGAGCCGCCGGGAGACTATACACTTCTCATTTGGTTCCAGACTCCATCCATCTTCCAGACGGCACCTGTCTGTTTGGCGGACGATCAGACGTCTCCAGCCTCCGCCGCGCCTTCACCTGATGATCGCCTCCTGCATTTAAGTGAGACTGACGTCTGTGTAAGTTTGTCTTGAGTGTGTGCTGCCTGTAGCGCCGCCGTCCCAGTCCCTTGTCTGCACAGGTACTGCTGCCTTTCCTGCACCTGCCGGTCGTCTGTTGCCATTAGAAAGACTGCCCCTGTCTGAGTTCGTCTGTGTGTTGTCTGTAGAGCAACGTCTCTCGTCTGTGACATCACTGTTCGTGTCCGCTACCTCCTCTGATGCCTTCAGTTTTGCTGTTCTTATCTGCCTTTCTCTTTCCCTCCTCTGTGTCTTCGTCGTCTTATCTGCTACACAGTCTACTACCCCTGGTTTGTCGCCGTTGTCTGTTGGTCTGTCTGCTGCTCATGGTTCACTTGTTGACGTTAGTTCACAGTAGTTCTTGTTTTCTCTGACGTATCATTTGCTTGTTCGGTCCTGTTTGTGAGTTGGTCATTCTACTGTTTCTCTCACATCCTCGTCTCTCTGTTATCCCTCATCCCTTCTGTTGTCTTAACCTGTAAACTTTCCTCACTCCTGTTCCTCTACGGAACACGTTACCGTTTCAATAAACCTTTATTGACTTCATGAAAGAAGCAGATGGAAAACAATAATAGCAGTAGAAACTTCACCGTCAGTAACTACCCACAGGGCAACAGACGGTGCAGCAGAAACATCTTAACAACGTCGGTGATAATAACAACTAACTTGACTCTGATGTTATCCGTGCAGACGAAGCAACAGATGCTGGTAAATCATGATGAAGAAGAAGAACAAGAACAACAACAAGCAGCAGCAGCAGCAGTAGCACCAACAGCAAGAGCACCGACAAATCCCCCTCCACCACCACCACCACCACCACCATCAACAACATGACCCCCAGCACCAGCAAATCCTCCTCCTCCTCCTCCTGCAGCAGCAGCAGCGGTAGCAGTACCAACAGCAGCCAACAGCGACTGGCAAGCTCAATGGCGCCTCCCGCGGCTCAAGCATCGGGTGGAGACCATATAGGGCGGGTGGGTCTTGCTCCTTCTGTTGACAATGCGAGTCCTGACGGTCCAGCCTTAAAGAAATTATCTTCAGTTTGGCCCACAGGAGCTGCTACACTTGCTCTCCTTGTAGGTCGGGCTTAAAAGTGGGTACAACAGCAAACATTAAATTCGTCCAATTTGCTTTTGCCTCAGAGGAACCAACAGAATGTTGCACCTAATGCGATTTTATGCCTGTCGCTTCAGACTTTCCCCCGGTATTCACAAATGGATTATGTGATTGATAAGTGTGTATTTTTCCAAACCACAATATCATTTTCGATATTGACAGTTAGAAAAATTATGGCCAGACTTTAAACCATAACTTATTTTTAAATGAAAAAAAAAGAAACATTGGGATGAGTTTATGTTTATCACAAACATACAAGTACTAATGTGCAGCCTGTATGAGACAAGCTCTGTCGTATAAAATGATTTTACAATTTATTATTTGTTAATTTAAACACAAATCACACTCACAAACATACACACACAGCAGCAGCATTGCTTGCACAACACCACAATGAATACTGTTCGTCTTTTATCCCTTGGATATATATACATAATATATATATATATATATATATATATATATATATATATATATATATATATATATATATATATATATATATTTGAATCACCGTTACGATTATAAAATTTGAATCTATATGTACCAAAGAATAACGATAGAAAAGCAGCATAAAGATAAAAGATAATTTTCATAGCAAGACTATCGGGCTGGGTGATGAGGATGGTGGTTTGATTGGTGATATGGATGGCCTTGGGTTAAGAAACGGGTGGCTTGGTCAGAGATATGGGTGACATTGGATGGCTTAAATGGGCGGCACACGTTGCCTGAGGAACTGCACGGAAGGGCAAACAGCTCGTGAGGGTGGCTAGATGGATAGCTTAGGACGGCTAGAACTCAAGGTAGACAGGTGGCATGGGTGGCTTAGATCTCAGGCTAGATAGGTGGCGTGGGCGTGACTTGGGATAGATGGCGTGGGCGCGATGAGCACTGTGCGTGTTTGCTTTCATGGGTTAATTCGTCCTTTAGCCTCAGTAATGATCGGGATTAGGCACGCCACATCCAGATTGCTATCTGGAGGTAGGAGGTGGGTCCTCCTCGAGCCCAGCCCTCCAAAACCCTGTGTACTTGAAGGTATTACTTGGGGTACAAATCTCTTCTAATGACTTCTCTTATATGTTCTAATGATGTATGATTACCTGCTCTTTGAATTTATATATGTCTTGATTTCCAGCATACTGTTTACAGTGGCCCACTGAAAACATTGCTGTAGTCCCCCAGTGTCTTCTACAGATGAGACTGCCTATACTCATCTTAGTCTCACCTGCTGATAAATGATGTAAAGATGGGATTCGGGTCTGCGTTGATGTCATGTATGGGTGTTGAGTCAGCTTTTAGAATTCTTAGGAAACTAGTAATGTCCAGGCTGTCAGCGGAGACAATTTTGCTGCCCCTGCTGACATGAGGTTGAATTTACTTACACCAGAATCCTGAGAGGCTGCTCTTAAGAGCAGAATGCATGGGCATTACCCTTAAAAAACCCTGTCGAAGTCCGAAGAATTGGAGTTCAACTTCTTTGTTCTCAACCTGGACAGAACACTGTTTAAGGAGTGAATACCGAGTGAAGTCTTCGGGGGTCTTCACCCCCACAGCCCGAGCTGGGCCCAGGCTGCTGGATCTGTTGTTGGTTGACCAGGCTGTTGGAAGCTGTAGCCCTCAAGCCAACACAGCCCACATAGCCTGGGTGGTGTGGTACACTTTGTAAGGTACTTCACACTCGAGTCTTCTGCCTGAAGGTTTGTCACTGGTTCTCTGAACACTTAGTTCATATTGAAGCTTCGGGGTTTGGCTAAACACTCGTCAGAGGGCTCTTTAGACCATCATGTGAAGAAAGTCCTTAAGTTGCATTTCATCACACACACACACACACACACACACACACACACACACACACACACACACACACACACACACATAAAACCTTCACTGAACGTTCTCTTAAATTCCTTGCTAGAATTTGCAGATACGCAGAATATTCATCTCGAGTAGATAACATACACGATCATTTTCCGATACTAGAATTAGTCAGAATAAAAAAGAAAAGACCTTTCCTTCCCTTGGCAATATTACGAACAGCCAAAGAGATGATTGGGATTCCCTCATAAATGGCTTCAAAGAAGATAGAATTCTTTAGTAATGTCTCCAGTGAGATTGGAATACCTTTTGTGATGACGGCAGTCAAGTATCCTCTGTGAAATGTTAATTACAAAGCGGATCTGATCCTAAAATGTAAAAACAAGAATGGATTAAACTCGTCTTGAGAGCGGTACACTTCAACAAAGACTATAAAAATCCTTAAGAGCAAGAAAAGAAAATAAAATCATCAAAACCCTTCAAAGATAAGCATTTCTTGTGTTGTAATTAACAATTAATATTCATAAACATTCATCGCATCAGTATGGTCAAAACCTTGATACAAACGAGTATAATCAAGCATAGAGAGGGATTTGAACCCCCAAATGTTACGTTATTCTAGGTGCTCACAACAATCCTTTTAACCATATGAATACATATCACGTCCACCAAGATGATCACATCACATGATAAAGTCTTGCAAATTTGATCAAATAGGTCATATCAACCGATCTTCTGGTCAAATTAGCTTCAAGTAAAACATATCAATCACACAACAAACCGTTTGAATAAACGAAATCAATCAAATCACTCGATATAATCGTTAGAAAATTAAAAAAAGAATCAATAGAAACGATAATATTAGTCCAGTCATTCAGAATAATCTCAAGAATAAGGTACACGAAAATAGTCGAACCCATTCATTTACTGAAGCCAATCAGATTGAATAGATCCAGTCACATATATAAATGATATACAAATTCGCATAATTCACCAAATAATTATATATATCACTGTACTCCACAATAAGAAGGTCATCATACGGCTATATATTATAGTGCTTCACATTATGAAGGTCTACAGTATAATTATATGCCACTATGCTTCACAACACGTAGCTTCACCATTTAACTATATATATATATATATATATATATATATATCCCACTGTACTCCACACTTCGAAACTCCGTCATACAGCGTAATAATCTATCATAATTGCCTATGTCATACTAATGACGTCATATACGTTTCATTTTTACAGTCGTGTATATCAACATCCTACATTATTTTTTACATTTACAGTCGTCATCAGTCATCAACAAATCTGACCATTTCTTCAATTCATTTCCTCTCTCATATGTAAGGTCTAGCTAGCTTGGCTTCATTACAAAGTCGTGGGTCATTCCCTGCGTTTCATGGGTGATGGGAAAGTAATTCTAGATGTTAACCTTTAAGGGCATTAAAGAGAAACAAGCCATTCGTCAGTTCCAGCATCGGTCATGGGATTTTAAAGGGAAACTAATCATCGAAGGCGTGTTCTTCACTTATGGTGCGGCGGCTCTAGCCTTTGTGCATTCTATGTACTTGTGTTACGCATATATATATATATATATATATATATATATATATATATATATATATATATATATATATATATATAATAATAATAATAATAATAATAATAATAATAATAATAATAATAAAATAAATAAATATATGACGATTTTGTGATGCAAGATCAGTAAATTATTTGAAGAGAGAGAGAGAGAGAGAGAGAGAGAGAGAGAGAGAGAGAGAGAGAGAGAGAGAGAGAGAGAGAGAGAGAGAGAGAGAGAGATCAAAACAAACACATATCTACACGAACACAAAAGCACGCACAAACGGATATGCACGGCGGCGATACATCTGACACCACCACAAAGAAAAGACAAACAAGATCTCACCCTCCCCCCCCCCCCTCCACGCAATCAAACAAAGCTCTCACAACGCCATTACAAACACTGACCCAACACTGCCCCAGCTACGTTAGAAGGTTCTCGGTAGCAGCTTGGCTATTCTACGCCCATAAGCTATCTGCCATTAGCGTCTTGATTACTCACAGTAATTAGAGGAGAGACAGAAAATTTTCGGCTCTCACGACTTATCCGATGATGTTATCGGACCGACGGATCTCTCCACTGCTGTAATATTGGCAGTGTGTGTGTGTGTGTGTGTGTGTGTGTGTGTGTGTGTGTGTGTGTGTGTGTGTGTGTGTGTGTGTGTGGTGGCAAGTACCTATGTGTACCGTACGGCGAGGGAGTTCTACATAGGTGGGACCACCATGTCTTATTCGTAACAATAATGATTTTCAGTTCACCTGGTTCTGTGTATGGGGGAGTGGCAATTGTAAGGGTGGGGCCATGGATGGAACGTCTGACTAGGGTAGGATCAATGTGGCTTCAGGTGTGGTAAAGGATGTGTGTGTGGCTCTGGCGTTTGCTCTGGAGAATCTCTGTGAGAAATACCTCGAGAGTAAGAGACTCAGTTATACGTAACGAAGCCTCGGAGGTGCAGGAGCCCCTGGGTAAAAGGGTCACAGGTAACACCAGGACCCCTTCAGGAGGGAGGAAGTTCTGGGGTGCGTGTGCTAGTAGGATGGGAGAAGGGTGAGTGGTTCCCGTGAAAGTCAGGTTACATCAAGGGTGTGTAAAGTCACCAGGGTTGTTTAATCTGTTCGTGAACGGAGGTAGGCAGGAGGGAGGTGAATGCAAAAGTCTTAGAACAGAGGGCAAGTCTACAGTATGCTGGTAGTGGAGGGGAAGACGATGGGATGTAAATCATTTGCTGTTTGTAGATGATACGACTCTTTTTTTGGCAATTTCTAGAGAGATGCTCTACGAGCTACCGCCAGATCTTGGATGCGGTGTGAATAAGACAGAATGAATTCAGTCGTTGTTATGATCACAGAGGCGACGTGCTGTCCAATGGAATATAGTCTGCTGGGCTTGCCTATCGATGGTTTGCTCTGGATTCGTACAGTATACATGACATGCGAGCAAATGTGGTCATTACTCGCTTGTGCCTGACGCTCTGTCTCGCTAAGCCAGAAGCAGCAGATGAGCATACGTTCTAATCCTTGCTGCAGCAGTCGGCTCACAGTCAACCCAGCTGTTCATCCACCCCAAGGGGTTGATATATATATATATATATATATATATATATATATATATATATATATATATATATATATATATATATATATATATATATATATATAAACAGAAAGGAAAAGAGAGAGGAGAGACGAAGACGCAGTGGGTACAGAGAGGTACCGTCCCCCACTTATCATCTATTTACCCTTCCTCCTCCCTCCTCCACCATCTCACTCAGGCACGTTACATAATGAGTTAAACCGCCGCTTAAGCGCAGGTTAAAGGATCCGCCTCAGCATCGTGAATGAGATTCCATAAGCCCCTGTTTTTTTTTTTCTTCTTCTTCTTCTTTGAGACGAGGCAAATAACAGCTTTCATCATTCAATCTTTCTTCTCTTGGTTTCATTAATATACTAAGAGCAATCAGAGGCTTCATGCCAGAAAAGAAGAAAAAAAAGGAGCATTTCACTTTTTCACTAAAACAAAAAACAAAAAATCTTAAAGGTTTGAGGTATTGAGTTGAAGGGAGAAAGCACTACCTAATTACATTCCCTGCCAGGTAATTTTCCCTCAGCGTCTGATTATAAGCAGGCAAGGCAAGACGCAAGGCTAACCCAGGCAAGGGTGAGAGAAGCTTAGGGAGGAAGGGAGGCAAATTAAGGGAGAGTGGAGAGACATGGAGGTAAAGGGAGAGGGGAAGGGAAGAAAAATATATAATTCGCAGTTTCTTTTTTGTTTTTCTTGTTTTTTTTCTTCTACTATCTAGAGACTGTGGCGATGATAGTGACGGTGGTGATAGCTGTGGTAGTGAAAATGGTGTTGGTGATGTTAGCACTGGTGGTGGGGATGGTGCTCGTAGTAGTGGTGGTGGTGATGATGATGGGAGCTGTGTGGTGGTGGTGGTGGTGGTGATGGTGTGACGGTGGGGATAGTTGTGGTGGCGATAGCAGTGGTAGTGAAAATGGTGTTGGTGATGGTAGCAGTGGTGGTAGGGATGGTGCTAGTAGTAGTGGTGGTGGTGGTGGTGATGATGATGGGAGCTGTGTGGTGGTGGTGGTGATGGTGGTGATGATGATGGGAGCTGTGTGGTGGTGGTGGTGATGGTGGTGGTGGTGGTGATGGAAGCTGTGTGGTGATGGTGGTGGTGGTGGTGATGATGGAAGCTGTGTGGTGGTGGTGATGGTGGTGGTGGAGGGTGGAAGTCGCGATACTGGAGGATGGCTGCAGTAATAGTGGCGTTCGTGAAGGTGTTGGTGATAGTGGTTGGCTGGCTGGTTGGCTTGGCTGGCTGGTCGGCTGGTTGGTAATGATGAAGTCTGCGCTGCGGCTCACAGAGAAGGAAAGCTATTAAGATGGGAACGAGGCAGATGATAGTAATGTTCACGATGATGCCAGTGATACCATGACAGGCTAATGAACGCGTGGGGGGATGATAATGATGGATAAAATACCGTAATAGAGCAATGATGATAATATTGCAAATTATGCGTGGAGGTGTAGGCAAGGGGAGGAGAGGCTAGCCTGTTCCTGCATACTTTAGACTTACAAACTTTACTGTCTTTATCTGTGGAGACGAATTTTAGCATTACCTCAGACGATCATACATATATATATATATATATATATATATATATATATATATATATATATATATATATATATATATATAACAGTATGTGTGCATAGGTGTGTGTGTGTGTGTGTGTGTGTATTTTTTCTATCCAGTGTTGTGGGGTAGGGTTCAACGGGCTGATTACTGCTGATTATAATCTGAACCTTACGCTGATGCTGGCCAGACGCGCAGCCTTTTGTTTGTGAAGCGATTGGGAAGGTGCGGGTGGAAGAGACGTGATGGGACGGACGGGGGTGTGGGTGGGGGTGTGCGTAGAGAGAGGCGTGATGGGACGGAAGGGTATATGATGGGACACGGGAGGGGGAGGGGGGGTTGGAGACGTGATGGGAAGGAGAGTCAGGCGTGAAATAGTGGCGGTGGGGAAGGGGAAGATGTGGAGGAATAGAATGGAGTAACGGCAACAGCTGTACTAGTTTGATGATGAAAGCAGCTTCACTTGGCTGGTAATGAAAGCAGCTTCACTAAGCTGATAATGAAGGCAGCTTCACTTGGCTGAAAGCAGCTTGACTTATCTGTTTTCTTAAGGAAGATTCTTCCGTGCAAATTCACTTCGACGACCTGGAAATTGTTGGTGATAAACATTTCAAACAAACACGACGTAGAAGGATCCTCTCTCTCTCTCTCTCTCTCTCTCTCTCTCTCTCTCTCTCTCTCTCTCTCTCTCTCTCTCTCTCTCTGGTCCATCCTCTCGCCTCTCCCTTACAGCGCCATTTAGCCTGCTTGACGAGTATCTGTGTGTAGCACTAAATCCCCACCTCACCTCGAGCCCCCATCAGGAGGCTTGCTTGCGCGCGTCACATACCTTGTCGGTCCGGGCTGTTACCTCCTCCCCTCAGGATGGCCACGCAAACCCAAGCTGTTTTTCTCTAACATACATACATACATACATACATACATACATGCATACATACATATATATGTATTTTTTTCGGTATCTAACTTCTTGTCATGGGTTCTTTATAGCTCAATCCGCCGTGAAGATATCAAGCAATACAGCTGCGCTACGCTGAGGGGTTTTTTTTTTTTTTTTTAATTAGCGATACGCCACAGGAATAGCAAATATGGAACGATACCTCGGCCACGTCCCCCCCCTGCAACAGTTCACTCGCTAAGTTCAGAGACAGACCCGCCCCCTTACTGAAAGCCGTGATGAAGTTCAGATCACTTTCCACTCTGCGGGCATTCATCTTCCAGTGGTTGATGATTTCCAGAGAGAGAGAGAGAGAGAGAGAGAGAGAGAGAGAGAGAGAGAGAGAGAGAGAGAGAGAGAGAGAGAGAGAGACTGAGGACTCCACAGACGGATCGAGACGGCTCAAACCTGACACATCGGACTGATGAATCTCCTTCTCGTAATCTTGTTCCCAGTGCGGGAGTGTTGGTGGTGGGACTGAGCGATGAGACAAGGAGGCCAGTCTACTACGTAAACGGCTCGGAGGCGCTGGAGAAGTGAAATGTCTTGGTAGAGTCAGTCAAAGACGCAGGTAAGAGGTAGGGAAGTGAGTGGCGGGTGTGTTCGGTAGACGTGAGGAGGAGACTGCAGCAAGGAGGGGTGGGAGGAAGAGGTGTAAACCCTTTACGTATGCTGGGGGAGGAACTGGGTTGTGTTAGGTGTTATATGTGATGGATTTTATCGCCTCTCGCTAAGGGACGGGAGAGACGTGCTCAGATGCACCTGATAAAAGAGATCTGAATTATTCTTCTCTCGGTATCTGAGAGACAGCAGTGTCAGTCTTTGCTAACAGAGAGACTGTAGCGTAAGTATGTCCCTTGGGAGAGACATTCACATTATTTTCGCTAGCGGAAAGACAGTAGCCTAAAATTATTCCTTAAGAGAGACAGTCTCTTATTCCGAGGACACTTAAACCTAAGTCTCTGCCTTCGGAGAGATAGTAGCCTGTGTCTTAACTTACTGTAACAGCTATAAATGCTATTAGATTTGCGGGTCAAAGATGCACAGATTTCGTTTGGCTAAAGGAACGAATCAGATCCTAAGTTCTGTCCAGCAGAACGTGTTTATCACGAGTCCAGGCGAGTGGTCGTAATTACATGTCCTTCCTTCCGATACAACAGTTACTAAATACTAACCTAACCTAACAAGGATATTTGTTAGATTCGAGTTTCTTTAGCATAAGAGATATATGGCGTCTGACACTGTGATGAATGAAGGACATTCTGTTCCAGTTTAAACCAGAGCCATTTGGTAATTCCCATATTCACTGCTCACCAGGAAGTGGTAACAACACCTTTCCCTGATGGAAAAATCTAGATTGGAAATATAATTAACATCAAGGCATTTGATCCCTTATTTTTGTGTAGCACAAGTAAAGGAGCCTCCCTGTTGCGGAGTTATGTGAAAGAGAGATTCACCATACAATCATACCTGCTATCAAACAGTCGTAGTAGTAGTAGTAGTAGTAGTAGTAGTAGTAGTAGTAGTAGTAGTAGTAGCAGTAGTAGTAGCAGAAGCAGCAGTCGATTTTAATTAGGTCCACCTATTGTGACCCTTACCCTATCATTCACTTAACACCTTTCCATCTCGACAAAAAGTATATTCCCCCGACTGGTGGCCACTTGCCCAGCTGGGAGGGTATAACAAACAACGCGTCTGTATATCAACCTCTGGTTCTACCAGGTACTGGGCAATCAGCGGCCGGTCCAGCACCGAGCAGGGAGTGGTTCTCTTCTGTCATTAAGGTCCATTTATATGCTGACTATTAATTGATTTTAACCCGTAGGTGGTAACAAGACGTACGGTGATCTCTCAATATCTCAA
>NC_092275.1:15960004-15975004 GCF_036320965.1 Panulirus ornatus
TCCAATCCCCATTTAAAGCCTCAAAAACAATTACTTACACCTTGGAGACACGGGTATGAGCAAGAGGTGTATTCACCACTGAGATATGGTTCCCCTTGGTCTAATATGTGAAAATCTTTCTCGACAGTTTTGGAGTTCTTATGAAATTAATCCGGACGTAATACTTCACTTTCCGCCAGATAGGAGTGTTCTGCCGGGTTTAGATATACTCATTTGTCCGCCGGGGACACATAAATGAGTGTACAGTGGATGATCGTGCTGAGAGAGAGAGAGAGAGAGAGAGAGAGAGAGAGAGAGAGAGAGAGAGAGAGAGAGAGAGAGAGAGAGAGAGAGAGAGAGAGAGAGGCAAGTGCATATAAAAGACACACAAACGGAAAAGTAACTGAAACTTGAGTGCAAGAAACTCTCTCTCTCTCTCTCTCTCTCTCTCTCTCTCTCTCTCTCTCTCTCTCCTCTCTCCTCCTCCTCCTCCTCCTCCTCCTCCTCCTCCTCCTCCTCTCAGGAAACTCGAAACTAGACCACTGTGAGTTATGGGGAGTGTGAGTGACGAGAGGTGGCACATGCTAAGGGCTACCCGTCACTCAGCAACAGACTTTTTTTCCCCTAATTGTTATCGGAGGAGACAAAAGTCAGTTCCCGGAGCCGGACCCCGCCCAACATGACTGCGTTCGTACCTGTTTGCTTTATCTGCTTGCTTATTGACTTGCTTGTTTACTTAATGACAGGGAAGAAGTCGAGTATCTTCAACACAAGTGGGGTATCTCTGATTCCCTTCTAATTGACGTTGTGTAGAAAAAAAAAATGTTAAAAAAGATGAATTACCTACTTCTTCAAGAACCATTTAAAATATTTCAACAGTTCTTTAGAAGACGGCAAAGATCTCTTCTTCCATCATCGATATTTCAACTTTCTTCTCCCACTTTAAGAAGTCAGTTATAACTAAACTACAACACAGTAAACTGTACTGAAGGTGTTCTTACTGATTAAGAAGCACATTAGCATCTCTCACTAAACTCTCAGAGTCTTGCTGGTGCTATTGTTTACCATTACATATGTTTTTCTGATGCCAAAACGAAAATAAGGTGCTCACGCATGTGTCATGCAGAATGCAGGACTTGAAGAACTGAGTAGACAGATTTTCGTCAATCTGCAATGGTTCAGATCTGAAGGCTTTTTACAATACAACCAGTTCCCTCTACAAGATACACCCACAATATCCTACAGTCCCCTCACCACAAACACCCATAGTTCCCTCCTTTAGAAGCACACACACAGAACCCTCCACTTTCTTCACCACAAGCGACCACAGCTCCCTTCCCGAGAAGCACACCCATGACCCTCCCATGACCACATGCGCTTACAGTTTCCCTCCAGCCCATGCGGCTTCCCTCCCACTGCTGGCCAGCTGACGGCCTGGTTCCTGCAGAAGGCTCGGCGCTGAACGGTTGATTACAAACCCGGATGCTGGCGAGGGCGTCTCACACTACCACGCTCTAGGGCCACTCCGCCGTCTCCACAATGAACGGTGATGATGCCGGCGGACAATGAATGAAAGACGCGCATGATTGCCGGGTTCTGAAGCTTTGTTTACATCTGGCGTCCTCAGATGATGGTGGTGGTAGCGGTGGTGGTGGTGGTAGCGTTGGTCAGTGGTGGTGGTGGTGGTGCTGGTGGCAATGTCTGCAATGATGATGGTTACGCGTTGGAAAAAGACGTTGATGTTCAGTTGGTGGTGATGTTGGCAAAGAGGTATCTGCTGGCATATCATATATATATATATATATATATATATATATATATATATATATATATATATACACACACACACACACACACAGACTGACTGACAGAGAGCTAGTAGATGCATGCATAACCACGCACACAAACACATCCCTAAAGCAAAACACATCCTGCTCATTTGCATACCTCGGAAGCAATCTCCTCTGCACCTTCCAAACACTGAACCAGAACACATCAGGGGACATAGCCTCTCTCTTCACAAGTAGCCGCAGAGGCCCAATCGTATTGTGAATGCGGATCAAGTACACATCCCAAGCATGAATAAAACACCACAACCGAACAGACTACGTAGTAAACCCAGGGCGTATTGTGTTCTCATTTCCTCTCACCCAGAACACGACACACACATATCTTTTTTTTTATTTGTTCCATTTCTGGCACGTTTCAAATGATAGGGAGGATTGGAAGAGGGGTTGGGATGGTGGATAGAGGGGTCGGGACCGGATCATTCCACCCCCACAGACCCAGACGCAGTTAAGATAAAGATTAGAATGTCCCACAGTGTCCGCTACTCGAGTCCTTCTTTGACAGAAGCTGAATTATTTTCCTTTGAATCTGGAGGATATTGATATCTCCATGAATTAATTTCTTCAGAGGAACTCGCAAACTGGATCTATATTGTAATTTACACACACACACACACACACACACACACACACACAAACACATGAGTGTGTGTGTGTGTGTGTGTGTGTGTGTGTGTGTGTGTGTGTGTGTGTGTGTGTGGAAAGTAACTCATGTATGTAACTTTTCATGCATATACAATCTTGTACTACGGTGTGTGTGTATATATATATATATATATATATATATATATATATATATATATATATACTTTCTCACTGTTCTTTCCTTGTCAGTGTGTGTGTGCCTGGGATAACAACGTGTTTATGCGTCAATCTCCCTCGCTGCCACGTGAGCAGGCAACACCACTCACTCCGTCGCCCATTTCAGCCCAATTAGAACTGTGGGAAAGACCCAGCAAACGACTCGGGTCCTCTTTTACGACCCTATTTTTTTCCCCCACGATACTAAAATACGCTGCGACTGATAGCCGGTAGATGAAGCCTGATACCAATACATTCAAAAGCAGTAAGTCGGGACTAAATCCCACTATCGATCCTTGTAAAAGCTGTAACCAACGTAATCCCAAGGCAGCGTCCTTGTCAATCCCCGGTTGATTAGTCTGTGAGGGGCACCTGGGGATTACGGCAGCAGTGGTGTAATCCAGCATGTATCTCTTGACAGTCCAGGACCTGACAAACACCTCGGGCCAAGCGGGTATTTGAGCCTCGTCGCCCTTCGTGTCTGGGATGGTGAAAATATGTTTAATTTCACAGGTATCTTTTACGATGTTCGGGTGGGTTTCTACATATCATTACGCTAAGCATTAAATAAATGGTTGTGCGAATTCTCCTGGAGATACAAAAAAAAAAAAAAAAAAATAAAGGCTGTTGTATCGGTAATGAATGATGGAGGTTCCCATAATAACCTTGGGGGAGTCCGCCAGGGGTGTGATAGGGATGCAACTGGTGTGCGACAGGGATGCGACAGAGTGTAGCATACGTCTCTTCACCAGAGGGACTGGTGGACGGGACGTGGCAATGGTCCCAATATGCGCATTATCTGCCTGGATGTGTCGGTATAATGGCTTTCTCAGCAGCTCCACTGCTTCTTTTCATCGTCTCTGACCATCGCCAAGAGCTGTGGGAGCCTTCTCATACCCAGCTCCTTACGGATGGACACGACGGAGAGCCACCGACGAGTCCCCTCCTCCTCCTCCTCCTGCCTCACTGGGCCTCGGAATTTTGAGATTCCTCGCACCCCCTGGATGCCTGTCAGCGACGCAGCAGCGTGGAATATCTTGTTCGCTTCATCACCTAGTTATCGGAGACTTATGAGGACCTTTAAATCTTCAGACGAGCTGCAGGTCATCGGAATTTTAAATATCTCGTGTTATCTGATCTCTTCGAGGTCTTCCCGTCCTCTTAAGGTGCGCCGGATCTTCGGAATTTGGATAATCTTCAGCGGCGAGCCTGTGATCCTGACACGGTTTGCGAAAAGCGTCTCCCTTTTTTGAGTGTTTACAACCAGGTGATCGGAAGACCACACGTCCAGCCTTGACAAGGCGCCCCAGTTCGTCAGACAGTTTTTTCAGAGCCACCGTCTCTTGGGGGATGTGTCTCTCAGGTGTCCTTCGAAGTGGAACAACATGCTTTTTTGAAGACCTGCGACAGGACGGACACGCAGAAGTCCAGCATTCTTTAGACGCTCTCCAGTCCCTCGGTATTTTAAGAATCTTCACTATTTGGGAGTGTCTTTCAGAGGTGTTGCAAAGTGGACGAGTGTTGCTGTTTTTTTTTTTTTTCAGACAGAAGCGAGATGGGGACATGGGCATTCGCCAACCCTTAGACGTGATCCAATTCATATGTCCTTTTTTTCATTACTATTTGCAGTCAGAGCAAAGGAGCCTCGCCTTTCATGTGTGCAGTTGAGTTGGATATCTGGTACGCTTTTGGATGTCAAAGTGGATATGTACCCTAACTGGCTAATGGATGGAGAACGAAGAGGGAGACACGTTTGAAACTGATCGTTTGCGGTACAAACAAGACGAAAATCAGTAAACAGAAAAAAGAGGAAAACTGTTGAGTGAAAGAAGGATCAGTAAAATGTGACTGGAGGAACGTAGGGTAGGGATGAGGTGGGGTGCAATGTGGACGGAGGTTTGAGATTTGAGGACAGTGCAGCCAACAACAGCTCTGGGGATGAGGTTGGAGTGTACTTAAGGTCTGGGTAATGTTGAAACGAGGAATGGTGTTGACACGAAAAATGGGGTTGAATAATAGTAGATGTAGCAGAGATGATGGAGGGGATTGTGAGATGGGGTTGAAGTGGAAAGGTTGAGAATAGTCGCCGTGGAGGCTGAATAAGCAGATCTCACTTTTTTGTCTGACTCTGAAACCCGCGGGTCGTCAGACGATTGTGTGTGGGAGAAGGCAACCCTTCTTTGTCGCCTGCACAAAGGTGGTATCCCGTGGGGCTAGGCGTCATAGGCCCTGACCCCAGTCCATCTCATCACAGAACGCTACAGCCACCGCACACACAACGAGCATTGCACCTAGCACACACACACAGCGAACGCCACACCTAGCACATACAAGTAAGGATACACCAAGCTCGCCCAGCGTACACATTCGGCGGTGAGGAATCCCCAACTGGCGTATAACTCCTGTGAGAAAGGAATTGGCGAATGCTCACTTTTGTTCAGTCTCGAACGTCATGAGAGAAGCTCGCCGAGCTGACCCTAAGCGTGTTCATATGAGGTGAGTCCAGAAAGATGACCCAAGTAATTGACTTAACTGAAGGCTGAGATTTAGAGAAACTTATACGAAAAAGTGTGAACGTCATTTCAGTATTTTATCCTGTGGGAAGACAATGAAACAGAGAAAAAGCTAACTGATACACAGATAGACATTGGTAATACAACTTGCTGTTACACTGGAGCAAAGTCTTAAACGAAATTATGTAAAGTAAGGATTACTTTTGTCCTTAAAGATAAATGAAGGGAGAGAGAGAGAGAGAGAGAGAGAGAGAGAGAGAGAGAGAGAGAGAGAGAGAGAGAGAGAGAGAGAGAATTATCGTAACATCTACACATGGGACAAGTGGGAACATAATGGCATATCAACAGACGGAAGTAAAGACAGGAGAGCAATGAACCAAAACTAAAAAACAGTAAAAATAGACTTATATCAAATGAAATGAGATAATAAGAGAGAAATGTAACAGGGAAATGTGAGTAGAAGTCAAGTAATACCTACTCCCTTCTCCCCGGAAAAAAAATAGATATTCCTGACATGAGAATAGAGAGTATAGTTGAGCCTTGGGCACGGAAAAAATGAAATATCTTATTAAAAAGCTTGGTCCGTGTTGGAAAACTATAAATGCCACGACAAAATAAAGCGAGGTATATAAGACAACAGAAAACAGAAAACACGAATCATGTAGAATGTAATACAAAATCAGAGCCCAATAAAAAGAAGGAAACAACAGTTTTTTCATTTGAATTCTTTCCCATTTTTTTATGGACGTAAATTCATTTTTTCCATGATCATTTTCTGATATGTTTCTTTCCTTTCTGTGTCTAGTATACAACTCGATTTACATAAAGGAATAATCATGTCCGGAGACAGACAACAGCAGGGTTTAAAGAAAGGGAGGATTAATGGTAAGAAGCCAATAAGGTTAAGGGAGACTTTCGAGTAAAGGGTGATATTACAGGAAGGAGCCGAGGGTCCTTCGTTTAGGCCTTTGAAGAGAGGACACTACAGCCTCCCGGAGACTCACGACTCCACCGCCACCTGAAAAGGCCCCTTCGGTGCCTTCAATTACCACGCCCCCTACCTGCAGGACAGGAGGCAAAGCTAAGTGGGTCTACATCCCATCGGACCTTAAGTCTGGACAAACACGCAACTGCTGCGGGATTTCGGCCCTTCTTAATGCTCCGCTGGTAGACAGTGACTTGACCAACCGGAGGTAAATTCCTTAAGAGAGAGAAAAAAATTGGTCGTAAACGCAGGTTGTTTTCGGGTGATACTAGTGATGAGAGGGGGAGTGAATGCACTGTAGACAACTCAATTGGCTTTCAACTGGCGCTACAGTGTGCGAGGAGGACGAGAAGGACTGGAGTGGGATCCCTTAACCGACCTGCAACAACTGGCGATGCTGTCGTGTGGTAGGATGAGACGAGGGTGTCAGTATATCAGCATGATGGCTAGACATCTTTCCTCATGCCATCAAAGATCATACAAATATCATCTGTCACACTTCCCTAATTTCACCAATAAAAGCCTGCCCGGAGTAGGCCCAGGTGTTCATCACGATCGTTCGATCATCTCTCTTCTCTTTCGATTACAGAACGCATTCAAATTATCAGATCTAACCACTAAAAACTTGTTTCATTTTCATGAGAGTTCCTATAAGAATATTTCCTTAAAAAATCATGAAATGGCGTTCAAAATGGCTAGATACTTAGAAAAAAAAAAATCTCACGGTAGACTTAAGACTGGATCAACCCACAAGCTATCGCAAGGGCAGCAATCCCTTCATTTGAACCACATATTTTCGACCAAGATCCCCCACCTACGTCGTCTGTCTCTTGGGCCTACCCGTTCAACTCTCCTGCAACCCTTTCATCACCTAAGGATTTATTCGTGACTTGAGGGAGTCATATATAATTTCTTATCTCTCCGAAGGCCAGGCAACGAACGATCGTATCTCAGGTGAAAAATCTGAGATGTTTATAGGAGCTGAACAGAGTCTGAGCATCGCTTCCAAGACCGTCCTGTCTGGTGCCAAAACAGGGAGAGGATGGGGGAGAGAAGGGAGGAAGAGGGTGGAGAAGAGATAGAGAGAGGAAGGAAGAAGGTTAGAGAAGGAGAGAGAGAGAGAGAGAGAGAGAGAGAGAGAGAGAGAGAGAGAGAGAGAGAGAGAGAGAGAGTAGAGATAGGGAGAATGAGGAAGTAAGAAGAATAGGGAAGGGAGAAGATGACGGTAGGGAGTGGGAGGAAGGAAGATGAGTGGGAAGGGAGAGGAAGAAAAAAGATGAGTAGGCAGGAAGCGATTAGAGGTAATGTCGAAAGAAGAAAATGACATTATGAAAAGGGAGAAATGCAGAAGAATTAATAGGTACGACTATAAAAAGGAAGGGAACTGGGGAAAGTATGAGTTATGAAAGGAGGGACAAAGGAAAAAAAAATAAAAGGAAGATATATAAAAGAAATGTGATAGACACAGTGTGAGTACTGAAGAAAGTATAGATAAGAAATGGGAAGCAGAGCATAGAAATGGTGCTCTTATGGCGTTTTGGATCGAAAAAAGACGAACTATTGATCAGAAGAGCTTACCATGGTATCTAAGATGGGAGGAGGAGGCAAAGGTGTAGCAAAGGATACTATTGGCACCAAGGAAAGTGAGGATCAACTGAAGGATGTGTAAGCTCTAAGGACTAGAAGCATTATGTGTCACTGTGGTCACGAAGTGGCTGGGATGGTGGAGATTCCAATTGAAATGGTACGTATTTCAACCCTTAAAAGTATCCACAAGACTCGGAATTATGGTAGTAAGACTTTAAATCGTACTCGTCTGAGTATCCAGAGCCTAAAGATATCTATGGAGAGTACGGTAAGCGAAGGTTATCAGCAAATTAACATGAACGTCCATGCCAGTTACGTAATACATGCTAATCAGAGATCTTCGAGCAGTAACTTCATTTAGTGGGTCTGTGTTCGTTATGACTCTTTTCTTTTTTATATTTACTCTACAAATTTAACTCGGAGAAGGAAAGGTCCGTTGGGGGCCTTGGTTGTGGATAAGGGGAAGCTTTGATTTCGGTGCGCTATACATGACAGCCAGAGAGTGGCTGTGAGCGAGTGAGGCCATTTCTTTGTTCCTGGCGTTACCTCGCTAAAGCGGCAAATAGCAAACATGTATTAGAGAGAGAGAGAGAGAGAGAGAGAGAGAGAGAGAGAGAGAGAGAGAGAGAGAGAGAGAGAGAGAGAGAGAGAGAGACCTTAACAGTCTCTCACCTCCCAAGGGGAGTCGATGAAATACATCTATTTCTTTCCTCTCTCACTCTCTTTTGTCTGTCCCGATTTCTCGCCAACGAAAAGGTTTCCCCTTCGTCTTTGGAACTTGATAAAGAGTCCATGATGAAAGGCTGAGGTGGTTATGGAAAGCTGGCGTTATTTCTCCTGATTTCTTTATGAGTCTGGAAACACACTGGTCAGAGAGAGAGAGAGAGAGAGAGAGAGAGAGAGAGAGAGAGAGAGAGAGAGAGAGAGAGAGAGAGAGAAAAAAAAAGTTTTTTCAATTTCTTCTCTATGTACTAGATGTCATGGCAACAATGACCATAGAGTTCACACTTCACACTTATAAAAAAAAAAAATGTTCTAGTTGATAGCGAGGGCACACAAGCAGCCAGCCCCCTCCAGCAATCCGTCTATAGGTTATGACTGTCGTTCTGTAAGACTTGCTAACGGTTATTCCTATACTGGGGACTTGGCAGCCATTCCTCCTCGTCCGACGTTCTTATTGGTATTAAAAGGAGAGTCCAAGTGATCCATCAACGGGAACGTAATAGCAGCTTACAACGCCCCACCAGTTCTTACTGGCAATGGTGATTCCACATGGTACTCCCCTTGTTGCGTGGTCCATCTCTGCTTACACTCTCATGCCTCCTTTTCATTCTCTCTTCCTCACATATTCTTTCTTAATGTTCTCTCCTCTGCTCTCTGCCAATCATTACTCGTCTCATACTTGGCTCTTTTCTCAGCCTCTTAATCATTTCTTATCCTCTATCATCATTATCTATATCATCATTACCACCTATCCAATCATATTCCTCCTATCCTCCTCCTCCTTCTTATCCTTCCTTATTTTTCATCCCTATTAACCATCGAAGGCCCTTTTCTCTCTCCCTTTAACCTCGCTTCATCTTTCTCTACCCCTTGTCTTTCTTCTTTTCTCCCTTCTCTAACAACTAGCCTCTTCCTCTTCCTTACATTTTTCTTCCCTCCCTTCCTCCATCACTATACCCACCTTCTGTGTTACCCATCAAGTTCCTTCCCTTCCTTTACTCCCTCATTTCCTTTTCTCCTCTCTCCCCTTCCTCCCTATACCCCTAAGCTCACTTACTCCCTAATGGCCCTCCACCATGAGTTATGAATAGGCTTTTTATGGCTGGAAAATTGGAAACGTCGGTCGGAGAAAGTCCACATCAGTCACGCCAAAAATCAAGCCACCGCCCTTGCCCTCTGGCCTGGCACTCCTTCAGGAGCTGATCGCCACCTGCCTTCGGCAGTAGATCGCCAATTTCCTTCAAGAGCTGATCGCCACATTGATCGTTACCTTCCTCCGAGAGTAGAACATTACTTTACTTCCATAGCTGATCGTCAATTTCTTTCGGGAGTTGATTGCCACCTTCCCTCACGAATTTCATCACCCCATCATTCTTCTATCAATCTATTTGTCTAACATTTTGTCTGTCATATCATAAGAGCATTCTACTGAAGTATTTATATGTATTTATTGATTCGTCAACTTTGTTTTTTAATTCATCTATTGATCCATCTATTTACACGACTATCTATCCATACATCCGGTCTTATCTTTCTGTCCTTCAGTCTGTTCATCTATCCGCCTATTCCTGTCCATTAATCCATCTATCATCTATAAAAAAAATTGTGGATAACCAAATCGAACAAATGTAGATGTTAGGACTAACGTATAATCAACAGATACGTTCACCGTAAAGTAACTCGTCATAAAAATGTTGGGGAAAATACCTTCTGTCACAGCTGAGCGGTTACCACAGCGAGTTATGATACTGATTATCTTGTGTAATTATACTGTACTGGAAATAAAGTCGTTTGCGAGATGAAGGTAATCATATTTAAAAGCTACAGTCATTGAGGGTAATAACTGTGCAGAGGATTATATAAGTATACAAGTATTTGACCCAACACACACACACACACACACACACACACACACACACACACACATATATATATATATATATATATATATATATATATATATATATATATATATATATATATATACTATGTCTGTGTGTATGCTGTCTGTCTGTGTGACTGTCTGTGGCTAGGTTTGTATCTGTACAGGTAATCGCATGAGCCTGTCATCATGCACGTAGGCTTCATGTGCACACGTTGTACATGACACACAAGAGTCACTCAACAAGACCCACACACACACACACACACACACACACACACACACACACACACAAACACACCTCGGCACCAGGGTCATACACCACGCCACAGAGAGGGAGCCGTGCACTCTACCGTATAGCTGTGCACCGTGCCAGAAGACCCGTGCACTCTACCACAACTGTCGTGCACCCGACATGACGACCCCGAACATCCCGCCAGCCCTACTAACAGTCTACTTACGAGTGACTTACTTAGCCTGGACACCGAACAGGCCATCCCAACCGCAACACCTTCAACTGGAGACCCTACCATATCCTTGCTAGTGGGTAGAGCAGCCCTTTCCCCCCATCTCCCTCCTTATCCTTCCCTTCCCCCTCCACCTGCCACCCAACGCACTCCCCCCTACCCCTACTTTTAACCCCCCCCTCCCCCTATTCACAAGAGAGGTAGGACGGCGATCGTAAAATCCGACTATAAATTTGCAAGTCTCGCATTTAAATGATCCAGTATTGTCCTGCATCTCCAGTGAGGCGGACGGCTATCGTGGTCACGGCCGCATATGGCGAGACGTTAAACCCCCATGATGCTCAGTTTCATGTTCTCCGTCTTGGTTTTGTGGTTTTGTGGGGTTTATTACGAGGAGGAGGAGGAGAGAGGAGGGAGGGAGGGAGGGGGAAATAGGGCGGGAAACAGGGGGGAGGGGGACGGGGAGGGGGAGGAGGAGGAGGAGGAGGAGGAGGAGGAGGAGGAGGAGGAGGAGGAGGAGCCGTCTTCTGAGGAGGGAGAAATATCTGTATGGGAAGCGGTCACTCTGAACAGAACAATCACAGATTCAAAGATTTTTCTTTACATAAAACTGAACTATTAATGCAGCTCTTAAGATCATAGGTGTTTATAAGACGACCCAAATACGTTAATTTAGATGAGTAACATTAAATAGTCCTTCAGAAAATGAGTTGTCCCGTGTAAATAGGGGAAAGATAAATCTCAAAAGAGATAAAAAAAAAAGTTACATAAAGAGAGGACTGAGAGGAGGATGTGATGACAAGAATAACATACCCTTGAAAAAACGAACAGAGGAGAGACCTATGGTCACGGATCCACACACTACTCTCCTGAACACGGCAACAACAACAGACACAAACCGTAATATTCAAAAGCTCTTGAGGTGACTACAGAGGCAGCGGAAACAGCAGTAGCAACACCAGTTCAGCTATTTGAGGAAAACGGCTGTACAGCAGCAGCAACAGCAGCTCAGCTGAGGAAAACGGCTGTACAGCAGCAGCAACAGCAGCTCAGCAGAGGAAAACGGCTGTACAGCAGCAGCAACAGCAGCTCAGCTGAGGAAAACCGGTGTTCAGCAGCAGCAACAGCAGGCTCAGCTGAGGAAAACCGCTGTACAGCAGCAGCAACAGCAGCTCAGCTATTTGAGGAAAACCGCTGTACAACAGCTTTCACGTCAGCTAAAGGACACAGAAACAGCGTAAACGAAGCAGCAGCAGCTGAGCCAGTAGCCAACACCATAACGGCTTTCATGCCAGTACAAAGAGAAAAAACAGCAGCAGAAGAAGCAACAGAAACAGTCGTAAGCAGTAGCAACTGATCGACAAGAGAAACAGCGAGAAAAAAGTGGGGGGATGGCAACAGAAGTGGAGACAGACGAAGCAGCAGAAACACCCTACAAACATCCACCACTTACTTATTGAAGAATCTACTTTTTTTTCCCTTCCCTTCCCTCCCACAAGAAAGGGATCCTGGCACACCAGCCCCCCCCCCCCCCTCCCCCACTCGCCCTAAAAGAAAAAAAAATACACCCTTCTCTCTCTCTCTCTCTCTCTCTCTCTCTCTCTCTCTCTCTCTCTCTCTCTCTCCCCATTCGCCTCTCCTTCTACCTCCCTCACCCCCCCAACTCTACGTTCCTTCTTAGTGCCAAAAACTTGTCCCGGTGGGAGAGAACGAGTGACATGCCACGCTATTTTACGAGCAGGACTTCATAGCTGCAGAGAATGTTGTTGGTGCGGGATCCCTTGGTATCCTACGGGGTATCCGACGGGGAAGGGGGTGAGGGTGAAGAAGGAAAAGGGGGGGGGGGGGAGGATGAAGGTGGAAGACGGGAGAGGGTGAAGGAGAAGTGAATGATGTGAAATCACTCTGCGTGTGAGTGTGTGTGTGTGTGTGTGTGTGTGTGTGTGTGTGTGTGTGTGTGTGTGTGTGTGTGCGTGCGTGTGTGTGTGTGTGTGTGTGTTCATAATGCTATGAAGAAACAATGCTGCCACAGAAGAACTTGACGTCCTCTCTACCCAGCTCAAGGGCTTGAGGATTTGAACGTAACTGGAACAGACACTCCGCTTCCTGTCTAGGCACAATCGCTCAAACAAAGATACTCCATTAACGGTGCAGATCCATGTCCTTGACTCCGGGTACGATTCTAACTGTGAACGTACTGTCGAGGGTGATCCCGAGATGGGACTCGGGGTTTGGGGACTAAAAAAAAGTCAATTTCCCAGGTTCCGGACGGCGCCGTAAAAGACTACCCCAGTGACCCACAAAAGTTAATTGAGAAGTCTGAATATTCTCCACAGTGGCAGCCTTTATGGACTGGTGTTAAAACAGACTGTTCTTCATTGGCATCACTGTGTGGGTATATATATATATATATATATATATATATATATATATATATATATATATATATATATATATATACATATATAGATATATATATATATATATATATATATATATATATATATATATATATATATATATATATACCCAAGTATACTTATCATTTACATATGTACGAAAACCAATTTCTTTGCCCTACAAACTCTACATTGAACCCGGTTTCAGCCATCACAAAGCCAATGGAAGTAAATAATGATAATATACAAAAAAAAGTAAATATTTCCTGTATCCAAGGAAAGACCACGACCACTGCCGTTTAAAAAAAATATATATAGGACATTTATGTATTAAAATTGTCATATAGAATGCCACTGTAAATGTATACATTAACATAAATTTCTGAAAGGATGAGTTTAATGTGGAAATAAATTTCCCAAAATTGGTTGGTCTAGTCGTGGATATCTCTCCCCAACCCCTACCTCCCCCTTCCCTATTTCACTACATTGTCATCTTGTGGAATGGGGAAATATGGGCGTCTCGTCCTTGGCGCTGTTCTTGCTATCTTTTCTAAAGTCTCATTTCCAGACATGGTTCGTGTAATCATCTTCCTGGTAAAATATCACACAGCTTATTCATGAATTGATGGAGAGTTTTTGTGACGTTTCTTGTGGCTATAGGAATGACAGTAGACATTACATGTTCCCTCGCTACGAGGATGCGGTTGTAATGAGCCATATCTGGTAGATTTGAGTTTTCATACATTAGTCTCTCATTTTCACTGATCTTCAGATCTATGGTTTTATCTCGGAGACAAAGACTAAATCTAAAGGCGACAGAAAAGGTTAAGAGCAGCTGGTAAATACTTATTTTTCGGTTAATGAACTGGTAACTGTGGAAAGCATGGGGGAAAATGGGGTCAGGGACTGTAAATACATGATATGTAAGAAAGGAAAGAGATATTGGGAAAAAAGAAATAGTTGACACATGAACCTAGAGAGAGAGAGAGAGAGAGAGAGAGAGAGAGAGAGAGAGAGAGAGAGAGAGAGAGAGAGAGAGAGAGAGAGACTATTTAGTATTCTTACACCGCTAGAGAACCTTTACGCCAATTGCATTTCAAGGTAGTGTAGTTAGCATGTTAATGAGATACGGTCATCCTATTACCAACTGTTCGCATTTGCATTGATTGGTCTTCATCCTATATAACTTGTACAGCGGTCGGGGCCGCTCTTCGTCCCGAGCTGGTAGATGGGGAGACCTTCTGGGTTATTAAAGGTATCTCTCTCTAATCTGAGAGAGAGAGAGCGAGAGCGAGAGAGAGAGAGAGAGAGAGAGAGAGAGAGAGAGAGAGAGAGAGTATGTATGTATGTGTATAATATATATATATATATATATATATATATATATATATATATATATATATATATATATATATATATATATATAATACTTCACTCTTGTTCGCCGTCTCCCATGTAGCGAGGAAGCGCCAGGAACAGACGAAAGACGGCCCCAAGCGCTCACTTCCACCCCTCTTAACTGTCATGTGCAATGCACCGAAACCAGAGCTGAACCCGAAAAAAAAAAGCTTTCCGTGGTTTTCCCCCTGACTGAAACGTATGCCTTGGTTCATCCCATCGGCAGCACGTCGTTCCCTGCATACCGCATCTCACCAACGTTGCTCTATCCCATGCACGCCTCACACTTGCGTGCTCATGACCTCAAGCCCTTACTGCATCTTTCACTCCTTCCTTCCAAGGTAAGGTAAAGTAAGGTAAGGCAAGGTAAGGTAAGGTAAGGTAAGGTAAGGGAAGGTACGGTAAGGGAAGGTACGGTA